>NW_028122632.1:0-109375 GCF_965194805.1 Balaenoptera borealis | reverse complement strand
TGTCTGGTCATCTTCGGATCCTGTTACCTTGTATGTTATTACAGAAAGTTGAGTAGACCTCCCTTGGTATTTGGTAGGTGTTTTGTCTTTATATATTTTATATGTATTGGTGAGTATATAATTCATATGGTTTATATGTTATATGTTTATATACATTTAACATACATTAGTATATCTATGTTAGCCCCATAGTCCTAATTTATCCATCCTCCCACCTTTCATTTTGGCTAACCATTAGTTTGTTTTATAAGTCTGTGAGTGTCTTTTTCTGTGAAAATATGTTTATTGGTAGCAACCTTAGGCTAACATGTATACAAGATATCATAGGATATTTATCATTCCCTCTTGACTTACTTAAGCTAATATGATTATTTCTAGGCTCATGTGTAGTCCTGAAAACGGCATTGTTCATTTTTTTCCCGAGGCTACTCTTCCATTCGGTATGTGTACCACTTCTTCTGTGTCCATTTATCTGTTGATGGACATTTTGTTTGCTTCCATGTCTTGGCTATTGTAAATACTGCTGCAATACACGATTTTCCATCCCGTGTCTTTTTTTTTTAAGATTTTTTTTTTAAATTAATTTATTTATTTATTTATTTATTTTTGGCTGTGCTGGTTCCTTGTTTCTGTGCGAGGGCTTTCTCCAGTTGCGGCAAGTGGGGGCCACTCCTCATCACGGTGCACGGGCCTCCCACCATCGCGGCCTCTCCCGCTGCGGAGCACAGGCTCCAGATGCGCAGGCTCAGCAGCTTTGGCTCACGGGCCCAATTGCTCCGCGGCATGCGGGATCCTCCCAGACCAGGGATCGAACCCGTGGCCCCTGCCTTGGCAGGCAGACTCTCAACCACTGCACCACCAGGGAAGCCCCATCCCGTGTCTTTTTGATTCTGACTTTCACAGGTGAAAGGCCCAATAGTGGGACTTCCGGATCATATGGTGACTCAATTTTTACCTTTAAATGCGCTGCCATTCTGTTCCTATTATTGGCCGTTACCAGTTTACATCCCACTTAGACCGAGAGGTTACGCTATTCTCCACAACTTCTTCAACATCTATTGTTTGTAGACTTTTTGCTGATGGTCATTCTGACTGGTGTGAGGTGATACCTTTGTGTAGATTGGATTTGCATGCGTCTCATATTTCCTGATGTTTTGCGTTTATCAGTGTCCTTTTCACTTTTTTTTTAAGATTGAGCGAAACGTACAACTTCTAACTGCCTTCTTGAAAAATTTGCTGCGTTTGGATTTTTTTGGCCATTCCCTTCCCCAGGACATTTTTTGAGGGCATGAGTCATTTACAGCCCTGCAGTCCTTGTGAATATTAGTGACCATTAGCAGTAGATTTAAAGCTGCTGTTTGAGGAAACGGCTTTTGGGTGGCAGGATTTCTACGTTGCCAACTCTGCTTGCTAGGGAAACAGAACTTCGCTGCAAGTTGTGGTTTTAGGTTGCAGATTAGAGTGGAATGTGCCAGGACAAACCCCCATAAGTTTAACCTCCGTAATTCTTGTCTGTCTCTTTAAGTTGTAGTTTTTATCAGAGCAAATTTGATTGAAAAAAATTTTTTTTTTGTAGGAGTACAGAATCTTGTTCATTTACACATATACCTATATTTATTGATCTTTGGGTCCTTTTCCATGTAGGTTGTTACAGAGTGTTGAGTAGACCACTCTTGGTATTCCATAGGTCTTTGGGGATTATATATTTTATATGTATTAGTATATGTGTGTTAACCCCAATATCCTAATTTATCCATTCCTCACACGTTTTCTTTGGCTTAACCATAAGTTTGTCTTCTCAATCTGAGATTGCCTTTCTCTATGGAAATATGTTCATTTTTATGAATTTTCAGATAACATAAGGGACATCATAGGGCATTTGTCTTTCTCATTCTGACTTACTTCACGTTGTGTGATTATCTCTAGGCTCCTCTGTGGTGCTGCATATGCCATTCTTTTATTTTTTTCCGTGACGGATATTCCATTCTGTCCATATTACCACTTCTTCTTTGTCCATTCATCTGATTATGGACCTTTTTTGTGTTTCCATGTCTTGGCTATTTCAGTATTGCTGCAGTGCACATTTGCCTGCCTCTGTCTTTCCGATTCTTGTGGTCTTAGGTTATAGGCCCAAAAGGTGCCCTGCCGCATCATATGGTAGCTCAATTTTTACGTTTTAAAGCAGCTCCGTTCAGTTTTCGTTAGTGCTGTTACCACTTTACATTCCACCAGCATCTAGAAATTACAGAGTTCTCTAAAAGCCCTTAGCATTTATAGTTTGTAGACTTTTTGCTGATGGTCATTTGACTGGTGTGAGCTGAAACGTTTTCACGTTGGATTTGCATGTGGCTAATAATTCCTTATACTGAACTTTAGGCATGTCCTCTTTTTTCTTTTCCTTCTTTTTTAAAGAGTGACTACAACTTCCCTCTTCGTATTGACTTCTTGAAAAAGTTGTAATGTGTAGAATTTTCTTGCCTATTCCCTACCCCAGGGCATTTGTTGAGGGCAGGTGTCATTTACAGCCCTGCAGTCCTTGTGACTATTAAGCAACCATTAGCACTTGGTTTAAAGCTGCTGTTATGGGAAACAACCACAAGGCGGCAGCATTATTACGTTCTCAACGCTTGTTACTAGTGCAAAAGAGTCTTCCTGAAAGTAGTGTTCCAAGGTTGTAAATTAGAGTGGAATGTGCTGGGACAAGCCCCCAGAAGTTTATGTCACCTTACTTATGTTTGTTTTTTAAATTTAATTTCTATTTCTTATCGGAGTAAATTTGATTAGAGTGTTGTGGTTTTCTGGCTGTACAGAATCTGCTCAATGATTCATACATATGTCTGGTCATCTTCGGATCCTGTTACCTTGTATGTTATTACAGAAAGTTGAGTAGACCTCCCTTGGTATTTGGTAGGTGTTTTGTCTTTATATATTTTATATGTATTGGTGAGTATATAATTCATATGGTTTATATGTTATATGTTTATATACATTTAACATACATTAGTATATCTATGTTAGCCCCATAGTCCTAATTTATCCATCCTCCCACCTTTCATTTTGGCTAACCATTAGTTTGTTTTATAAGTCTGTGAGTGTCTTTTTCTGTGAAAATATGTTTATTGGTAGCAACCTTAGGCTAACATGTATACAAGATATCATAGGATATTTATCATTCCCTCTTGACTTACTTAAGCTAATATGATTATTTCTAGGCTCATGTGTAGTCCTGAAAACGGCATTGTTCATTTTTTTCCCGAGGCTACTCTTCCATTCGGTATGTGTACCACTTCTTCTGTGTCCATTTATCTGTTGATGGACATTTTGTTTGCTTCCATGTCTTGGCTATTGTAAATACTGCTGCAATACACGATTTTCCATCCCGTGTCTTTTTTTTTTTAAGATTTTTTTTTTAAATTAATTAATGAATTTATTTATTTATTTTTGGCTGTGCTGGTTCCTTGTTTCTGTGCGAGGGCTTTCTCCAGTTGCGGCAAGTGGGGGCCACTCCTCATCACGGTGCGCGGGCCTCCCACCATCGCGGCCTCTCCCGCTGCGGAGCACAGGCTCCAGATGCGCAGGCTCAGCAGCTTTGGCTCACGGGCCCAATTGCTCCGCGGCATGCGGGATCCTCCCAGACCAGGGATCGAACCCGTGGCCCCTGCCTTGGCAGGCAGACTCTCAACCACTGCACCACCAGGGAAGCCCCATCCCGTGTCTTTTTGATTCTGACTTTCACAGGTGAAAGGCCCAATAGTGGGACTTCCGGATCATATGGTGACTCAATTTTTACCTTTAAATGCGCTGCCATTCTGTTCCTATTATTGGCCGTTACCAGTTTACATCCCACTTAGACCGAGAGGTTACGCTATTCTCCACAACTTCTTCAACATCTATTGTTTGTAGACTTTTTGCTGATGGTCATTCTGACTGGTGTGAGGTGATACCTTTGTGTAGATTGGATTTGCATGCGTCTCATATTTCCTGATGTTTTGCGTTTATCAGTGTCCTTTTCACTTTTTTTTTAAGATTGAGCGAAACGTACAACTTCTAACTGCCTTCTTGAAAAATTTGCTGCGTTTGGATTTTTTTGGCCATTCCCTTCCCCAGGACATTTTTTGAGGGCATGAGTCATTTACAGCCCTGCAGTCCTTGTGAATATTAGTGACCATTAGCAGTAGATTTAAAGCTGCTGTTTGAGGAAACGGCTTTTGGGTGGCAGGATTTCTACGTTGCCAACTCTGCTTGCTAGGGAAACAGAACTTCGCTGCAAGTTGTGGTTTTAGGTTGCAGATTAGAGTGGAATGTGCCAGGACAAACCCCCATAAGTTTAACCTCCGTAATTCTTGTCTGTCTCTTTAAGTTGTAGTTTTTATCAGAGCAAATTTGATTGAAAAAAAATTTTTTTTTGTAGGAGTACAGAATCTTGTTCATTTACACATATACCTATATTTATTGATCTTTGGGTCCTTTTCCATGTAGGTTGTTACAGAGTGTTGAGTAGACCACTCTTGGTATTCCATAGGTCTTTGGGGATTATATATTTTATATGTATTAGTATATGTGTGTTAACCCCAATATCCTAATTTATCCATTCCTCACACGTTTTCTTTGGCTTAACCATAAGTTTGTCTTCTCAATCTGAGATTGCCTTTCTCTATGGAAATATGTTCATTTTTATGAATTTTCAGATAACATAAGGGACATCATAGGGCATTTGTCTTTCTCATTCTGACTTACTTCACGTTGTGTGATTATCTCTAGGCTCCTCTGTGGTGCTGCATATGCCATTCTTTTATTTTTTTCCGTGACGGATATTCCATTCTGTCCATATTACCACTTCTTCTTTGTCCATTCGTCTGATTATGGACCTTTTTTGTGTTTCCATGTCTTGGCTATTTCAGTATTGCTGCAGTGCACATTTGCCTGCCTCTGTCTTTCCGATTCTTGTGGTCTTAGGTTATAGGCCCAAAAGGTGCCCTGCCGCATCATATGGTAGCTCAATTTTTACGTTTTAAAGCAGCTCCGTTCAGTTTTCGTTAGTGCTGTTACCACTTTACATTCCACCAGCATCTAGAAATTACAGAGTTCTCTAAAAGCCCTTAGCATTTATAGTTTGTAGACTTTTTGCTGATGGTCATTTGACTGGTGTGAGCTGAAACGTTTTCACGTTGGATTTGCATGTGGCTAATAATTCCTTATACTGAACTTTAGGCATGTCCTCTTTTTTCTTTTCCTTCTTTTTTAAAGAGTGACTACAACTTCCCTCTTCGTATTGACTTCTTGAAAAAGTTGTAATGTGTAGAATTTTCTTGCCTATTCCCTACCCCAGGGCATTTGTTGAGGGCAGGTGTCATTTACAGCCCTGCAGTCCTTGTGACTATTAAGCAACCATTAGCACTTGGTTTAAAGCTGCTGTTATGGGAAACAACCACAAGGCGGCAGCATTATTACGTTCTCAACGCTTGTTACTAGTGCAAAAGAGTCTTCCTGAAAGTAGTGTTCCAAGGTTGTAAATTAGAGTGGAATGTGCTGGGACAAGCCCCCAGAAGTTTATGTCACCTTACTTATGTTTATTTTTTAAATTTAATTTCTATTTCTTATCGGAGTAAATTTGATTAGAGTGTTGTGGTTTTCTGGCTGTACAGAATCTGCTCAATGATTCATACATATGTCTGGTCATCTTCGGATCCTGTTACCTTGTATGTTATTACAGAAAGTTGAGTAGACCTCCCTTGGTATTTGGTAGGTGTTTTGTCTTTATATATTTTATATGTATTGGTGAGTATATAATTCATATGGTTTATATGTTATATGTTTATATACATTTAACATACATTAGTATATCTATGTTAGCCCCATAGTCCTAATTTATCCATCCTCCCACCTTTCATTTTGGCTAACCATTAGTTTGTTTTATAAGTCTGTGAGTGTCTTTTTCTGTGAAAATATGTTTATTGGTAGCAACCTTAGGCTAACATGTATACAAGATATCATAGGATATTTATCATTCCCTCTTGACTTACTTAAGCTAATATGATTATTTCTAGGCTCATGTGTAGTCCTGAAAACGGCATTGTTCATTTTTTTCCCGAGGCTACTCTTCCATTCGGTATGTGTACCACTTCTTCTGTGTCCATTTATCTGTTGATGGACATTTTGTTTGCTTCCATGTCTTGGCTATTGTAAATACTGCTGCAATACACGATTTTCCATCCCGTGTCTTTTTTTTTTTAAGATTTTTTTTTAAATTAATTAATGAATTTATTTATTTATTTTTGGCTGTGCTGGTTCCTTGTTTCTGTGCGAGGGCTTTCTCCAGTTGCGGCAAGTGGGGGCCACTCCTCATCACGGTGCGCGGGCCTCCCACCATCGCGGCCTCTCCCGCTGCGGAGCACAGGCTCCAGATGCGCAGGCTCAGCAGCTTTGGCTCACGGGCCCAATTGCTCCGCGGCATGCGGGATCCTCCCAGACCAGGGATCGAACCCGTGGCCCCTGCCTTGGCAGGCAGACTCTCAACCACTGCACCACCAGGGAAGCCCCATCCCGTGTCTTTTTGATTCTGACTTTCACAGGTGAAAGGCCCAATAGTGGGACTTCCGGATCATATGGTGACTCAATTTTTACCTTTAAATGCGCTGCCATTCTGTTCCTATTATTGGCCGTTACCAGTTTACATCCCACTTAGACCGAGAGGTTACGCTATTCTCCACAACTTCTTCAACATCTATTGTTTGTAGACTTTTTGCTGATGGTCATTCTGACTGGTGTGAGGTGATACCTTTGTGTAGATTGGATTTGCATGCGTCTCATATTTCCTGATGTTTTGCGTTTATCAGTGTCCTTTTCACTTTTTTTTTAAGATTGAGCGAAACGTACAACTTCTAACTGCCTTCTTGAAAAATTTGCTGCGTTTGGATTTTTTTGGCCATTCCCTTCCCCAGGACATTTTTTGAGGGCATGAGTCATTTACAGCCCTGCAGTCCTTGTGAATATTAGTGACCATTAGCAGTAGATTTAAAGCTGCTGTTTGAGGAAACGGCTTTTGGGTGGCAGGATTTCTACGTTGCCAACTCTGCTTGCTAGGGAAACAGAACTTCGCTGCAAGTTGTGGTTTTAGGTTGCAGATTAGAGTGGAATGTGCCAGGACAAACCCCCATAAGTTTAACCTCCGTAATTCTTGTCTGTCTCTTTAAGTTGTAGTTTTTATCAGAGCAAATTTGATTGAAAAAAAATTTTTTTTTGTAGGAGTACAGAATCTTGTTCATTTACACATATACCTATATTTATTGATCTTTGGGTCCTTTTCCATGTAGGTTGTTACAGAGTGTTGAGTAGACCACTCTTGGTATTCCATAGGTCTTTGGGGATTATATATTTTATGTGTATTAGTATATGTGTGTTAACCCCAATATCCTAATTTATCCATTCC
This sequence comes from Balaenoptera borealis, assembly GCF_965194805.1. Lineage (NCBI taxonomy): Eukaryota > Metazoa > Chordata > Mammalia > Artiodactyla > Balaenopteridae > Balaenoptera > Balaenoptera borealis. The sequence goes on along the minus strand of NW_028122632.1, from coordinate 101,946 downwards.
TCACACGTTTTCTTTGGCTTAACCATAAGTTTGTCTTCTCAATCTGAGATTGCCTTTCTCTATGGAAATATGTTCATTTTTATGAATTTTCAGATAACATAAGGGACATCATAGGGCATTTGTCTTTCTCATTCTGACTTACTTCACGTTGTGTGATTATCTCTAGGCTCCTCTGTGGTGCTGCATATGCCATTCTTTTATTTTTTTCCGTGACGGATATTCCATTCTGTCCATATTACCACTTCTTCTTTGTCCATTCATCTGATTATGGACCTTTTTTGTGTTTCCATGTCTTGGCTATTTCAGTATTGCTGCAGTGCACATTTGCCTGCCTCTGTCTTTCCGATTCTTGTGGTCTTAGGTTATAGGCCCAAAAGGTGCCCTGCCGCATCATATGGTAGCTCAATTTTTACGTTTTAAAGCAGCTCCGTTCAGTTTTCGTTAGTGCTGTTACCACTTTACATTCCACCAGCATCTAGAAATTACAGAGTTCTCTAAAAGCCCTTAGCATTTATAGTTTGTAGACTTTTTGCTGATGGTCATTTGACTGGTGTGAGCTGAAACGTTTTCACGTTGGATTTGCATGTGGCTAATAATTCCTTATACTGAACTTTAGGCATGTCCTCTTTTTTCTTTTCCTTCTTTTTTAAAGAGTGACTACAACTTCCCTCTTCGTATTGACTTCTTGAAAAAGTTGTAATGTGTAGAATTTTCTTGCCTATTCCCTACCCCAGGGCATTTGTTGAGGGCAGGTGTCATTTACAGCCCTGCAGTCCTTGTGACTATTAAGCAACCATTAGCACTTGGTTTAAAGCTGCTGTTATGGGAAACAACCACAAGGCGGCAGCATTATTACGTTCTCAACGCTTGTTACTAGTGCAAAAGAGTCTTCCTGAAAGTAGTGTTCCAAGGTTGTAAATTAGAGTGGAATGTGCTGGGACAAGCCCCCAGAAGTTTATGTCACCTTACTTATGTTTGTTTTTTAAATTTAATTTCTATTTCTTATCGGAGTAAATTTGATTAGAGTGTTGTGGTTTTCTGGCTGTACAGAATCTGCTCAATGATTCATACATATGTCTGGTCATCTTCGGATCCTGTTACCTTGTATGTTATTACAGAAAGTTGAGTAGACCTCCCTTGGTATTTGGTAGGTGTTTTGTCTTTATATATTTTATATGTATTGGTGAGTATATAATTCATATGGTTTATATGTTATATGTTTATATACATTTAACATACATTAGTATATCTATGTTAGCCCCATAGTCCTAATTTATCCATCCTCCCACCTTTCATTTTGGCTAACCATTAGTTTGTTTTATAAGTCTGTGAGTGTCTTTTTCTGTGAAAATATGTTTATTGGTAGCAACCTTAGGCTAACATGTATACAAGATATCATAGGATATTTATCATTCCCTCTTGACTTACTTAAGCTAATATGATTATTTCTAGGCTCATGTGTAGTCCTGAAAACGGCATTGTTCATTTTTTTCCCGAGGCTACTCTTCCATTCGGTATGTGTACCACTTCTTCTGTGTCCATTTATCTGTTGATGGACATTTTGTTTGCTTCCATGTCTTGGCTATTGTAAATACTGCTGCAATACACGATTTTCCATCCCGTGTCTTTTTTTTTTAAGATTTTTTTTTAAATTAATTAATGAATTTATTTATTTATTTTTGGCTGTGCTGGTTCCTTGTTTCTGTGCGAGGGCTTTCTCCAGTTGCGGCAAGTGGGGGCCACTCCTCATCACGGTGCGCGGGCCTCCCACCATCGCGGCCTCTCCCGCTGCGGAGCACAGGCTCCAGATGCGCAGGCTCAGCAGCTTTGGCTCACGGGCCCAATTGCTCCGCGGCATGCGGGATCCTCCCAGACCAGGGATCGAACCCGTGGCCCCTGCCTTGGCAGGCAGACTCTCAACCACTGCACCACCAGGGAAGCCCCATCCCGTGTCTTTTTGATTCTGACTTTCACAGGTGAAAGGCCCAATAGTGGGACTTCCGGATCATATGGTGACTCAATTTTTACCTTTAAATGCGCTGCCATTCTGTTCCTATTATTGGCCGTTACCAGTTTACATCCCACTTAGACCGAGAGGTTACGCTATTCTCCACAACTTCTTCAACATCTATTGTTTGTAGACTTTTTGCTGATGGTCATTCTGACTGGTGTGAGGTGATACCTTTGTGTAGATTGGATTTGCATGCGTCTCATATTTCCTGATGTTTTGCGTTTATCAGTGTCCTTTTCACTTTTTTTTTAAGATTGAGCGAAACGTACAACTTCTAACTGCCTTCTTGAAAAATTTGCTGCGTTTGGATTTTTTTGGCCATTCCCTTCCCCAGGACATTTTTTGAGGGCATGAGTCATTTACAGCCCTGCAGTCCTTGTGAATATTAGTGACCATTAGCAGTAGATTTAAAGCTGCTGTTTGAGGAAACGGCTTTTGGGTGGCAGGATTTCTACGTTGCCAACTCTGCTTGCTAGGGAAACAGAACTTCGCTGCAAGTTGTGGTTTTAGGTTGCAGATTAGAGTGGAATGTGCCAGGACAAACCCCCATAAGTTTAACCTCCGTAATTCTTGTCTGTCTCTTTAAGTTGTAGTTTTTATCAGAGCAAATTTGATTGAAAAAAAATTTTTTTTTGTAGGAGTACAGAATCTTGTTCATTTACACATATACCTATATTTATTGATCTTTGGGTCCTTTTCCATGTAGGTTGTTACAGAGTGTTGAGTAGACCACTCTTGGTATTCCATAGGTCTTTGGGGATTATATATTTTATATGTATTAGTATATGTGTGTTAACCCCAATATCCTAATTTATCCATTCCTCACACGTTTTCTTTGGCTTAACCATAAGTTTGTCTTCTCAATCTGAGATTGCCTTTCTCTATGGAAATATGTTCATTTTTATGAATTTTCAGATAACATAAGGGACATCATAGGGCATTTGTCTTTCTCATTCTGACTTACTTCACGTTGTGTGATTATCTCTAGGCTCCTCTGTGGTGCTGCATATGCCATTCTTTTATTTTTTTCCGTGACGGATATTCCATTCTGTCCATATTACCACTTCTTCTTTGTCCATTCATCTGATTATGGACCTTTTTTGTGTTTCCATGTCTTGGCTATTTCAGTATTGCTGCAGTGCACATTTGCCTGCCTCTGTCTTTCCGATTCTTGTGGTCTTAGGTTATAGGCCCAAAAGGTGCCCTGCCGCATCATATGGTAGCTCAATTTTTACGTTTTAAAGCAGCTCCGTTCAGTTTTCGTTAGTGCTGTTACCACTTTACATTCCACCAGCATCTAGAAATTACAGAGTTCTCTAAAAGCCCTTAGCATTTATAGTTTGTAGACTTTTTGCTGATGGTCATTTGACTGGTGTGAGCTGAAACGTTTTCACGTTGGATTTGCATGTGGCTAATAATTCCTTATACTGAACTTTAGGCATGTCCTCTTTTTTCTTTTCCTTCTTTTTTAAAGAGTGACTACAACTTCCCTCTTCGTATTGACTTCTTGAAAAAGTTGTAATGTGTAGAATTTTCTTGCCTATTCCCTACCCCAGGGCATTTGTTGAGGGCAGGTGTCATTTACAGCCCTGCAGTCCTTGTGACTATTAAGCAACCATTAGCACTTGGTTTAAAGCTGCTGTTATGGGAAACAACCACAAGGCGGCAGCATTATTACGTTCTCAACGCTTGTTACTAGTGCAAAAGAGTCTTCCTGAAAGTAGTGTTCCAAGGTTGTAAATTAGAGTGGAATGTGCTGGGACAAGCCCCCAGAAGTTTATGTCACCTTACTTATGTTTGTTTTTTAAATTTAATTTCTATTTCTTATCGGAGTAAATTTGATTAGAGTGTTGTGGTTTTCTGGCTGTACAGAATCTGCTCAATGATTCATACATATGTCTGGTCATCTTCGGATCCTGTTACCTTGTATGTTATTACAGAAAGTTGAGTAGACCTCCCTTGGTATTTGGTAGGTGTTTTGTCTTTATATATTTTATATGTATTGGTGAGTATATAATTCATATGGTTTATATGTTATATGTTTATATACATTTAACATACATTAGTATATCTATGTTAGCCCCATAGTCCTAATTTATCCATCCTCCCACCTTTCATTTTGGCTAACCATTAGTTTGTTTTATAAGTCTGTGAGTGTCTTTTTCTGTGAAAATATGTTTATTGGTAGCAACCTTAGGCTAACATGTATACAAGATATCATAGGATATTTATCATTCCCTCTTGACTTACTTAAGCTAATATGATTATTTCTAGGCTCATGTGTAGTCCTGAAAACGGCATTGTTCATTTTTTTCCCGAGGCTACTCTTCCATTCGGTATGTGTACCACTTCTTCTGTGTCCATTTATCTGTTGATGGACATTTTGTTTGCTTCCATGTCTTGGCTATTGTAAATACTGCTGCAATACACGATTTTCCATCCCGTGTCTTTTTTTTTTTAAGATTTTTTTTTAAATTAATTAATGAATTTATTTATTTATTTTTGGCTGTGCTGGTTCCTTGTTTCTGTGCGAGGGCTTTCTCCAGTTGCGGCAAGTGGGGGCCACTCCTCATCACGGTGCGCGGGCCTCCCACCATCGCGGCCTCTCCCGCTGCGGAGCACAGGCTCCAGATGCGCAGGCTCAGCAGCTTTGGCTCACGGGCCCAATTGCTCCGCGGCATGCGGGATCCTCCCAGACCAGGGATCGAACCCGTGGCCCCTGCCTTGGCAGGCAGACTCTCAACCACTGCACCACCAGGGAAGCCCCATCCCGTGTCTTTTTGATTCTGACTTTCACAGGTGAAAGGCCCAATAGTGGGACTTCCGGATCATATGGTGACTCAATTTTTACCTTTAAATGCGCTGCCATTCTGTTCCTATTATTGGCCGTTACCAGTTTACATCCCACTTAGACCGAGAGGTTACGCTATTCTCCACAACTTCTTCAACATCTATTGTTTGTAGACTTTTTGCTGATGGTCATTCTGACTGGTGTGAGGTGATACCTTTGTGTAGATTGGATTTGCATGCGTCTCATATTTCCTGATGTTTTGCGTTTATCAGTGTCCTTTTCACTTTTTTTTTAAGATTGAGCGAAACGTACAACTTCTAACTGCCTTCTTGAAAAATTTGCTGCGTTTGGATTTTTTTGGCCATTCCCTTCCCCAGGACATTTTTTGAGGGCATGAGTCATTTACAGCCCTGCAGTCCTTGTGAATATTAGTGACCATTAGCAGTAGATTTAAAGCTGCTGTTTGAGGAAACGGCTTTTGGGTGGCAGGATTTCTACGTTGCCAACTCTGCTTGCTAGGGAAACAGAACTTCGCTGCAAGTTGTGGTTTTAGGTTGCAGATTAGAGTGGAATGTGCCAGGACAAACCCCCATAAGTTTAACCTCCGTAATTCTTGTCTGTCTCTTTAAGTTGTAGTTTTTATCAGAGCAAATTTGATTGAAAAAAATTTTTTTTTTGTAGGAGTACAGAATCTTGTTCATTTACACATATACCTATATTTATTGATCTTTGGGTCCTTTTCCATGTAGGTTGTTACAGAGTGTTGAGTAGACCACTCTTGGTATTCCATAGGTCTTTGGGGATTATATATTTTATGTGTATTAGTATATGTGTGTTAACCCCAATATCCTAATTTATCCATTCCTCACACGTTTTCTTTGGCTTAACCATAAGTTTGTCTTCTCAATCTGAGATTGCCTTTCTCTATGGAAATATGTTCATTTTTATGAATTTTCAGATAACATAAGGGACATCATAGGGCATTTGTCTTTCTCATTCTGACTTACTTCACGTTGTGTGATTATCTCTAGGCTCCTCTGTGGTGCTGCATATGCCATTCTTTTATTTTTTTCCGTGACGGATATTCCATTCTGTCCATATTACCACTTCTTCTTTGTCCATTCATCTGATTATGGACCTTTTTTGTGTTTCCATGTCTTGGCTATTTCAGTATTGCTGCAGTGCACATTTGCCTGCCTCTGTCTTTCCGATTCTTGTGGTCTTAGGTTATAGGCCCAAAAGGTGCCCTGCCGCATCATATGGTAGCTCAATTTTTACGTTTTAAAGCAGCTCCGTTCAGTTTTCGTTAGTGCTGTTACCACTTTACATTCCACCAGCATCTAGAAATTACAGAGTTCTCTAAAAGCCCTTAGCATTTATAGTTTGTAGACTTTTTGCTGATGGTCATTTGACTGGTGTGAGCTGAAACGTTTTCACGTTGGATTTGCATGTGGCTAATAATTCCTTATACTGAACTTTAGGCATGTCCTCTTTTTTCTTTTCCTTCTTTTTTAAAGAGTGACTACAACTTCCCTCTTCGTATTGACTTCTTGAAAAAGTTGTAATGTGTAGAATTTTCTTGCCTATTCCCTACCCCAGGGCATTTGTTGAGGGCAGGTGTCATTTACAGCCCTGCAGTCCTTGTGACTATTAAGCAACCATTAGCACTTGGTTTAAAGCTGCTGTTATGGGAAACAACCACAAGGCGGCAGCATTATTACGTTCTCAACGCTTGTTACTAGTGCAAAAGAGTCTTCCTGAAAGTAGTGTTCCAAGGTTGTAAATTAGAGTGGAATGTGCTGGGACAAGCCCCCAGAAGTTTATGTCACCTTACTTATGTTTGTTTTTTAAATTTAATTTCTATTTCTTATCGGAGTAAATTTGATTAGAGTGTTGTGGTTTTCTGGCTGTACAGAATCTGCTCAATGATTCATACATATGTCTGGTCATCTTCGGATCCTGTTACCTTGTATGTTATTACAGAAAGTTGAGTAGACCTCCCTTGGTATTTGGTAGGTGTTTTGTCTTTATATATTTTATATGTATTGGTGAGTATATAATTCATATGGTTTATATGTTATATGTTTATATACATTTAACATACATTAGTATATCTATGTTAGCCCCATAGTCCTAATTTATCCATCCTCCCACCTTTCATTTTGGCTAACCATTAGTTTGTTTTATAAGTCTGTGAGTGTCTTTTTCTGTGAAAATATGTTTATTGGTAGCAACCTTAGGCTAACATGTATACAAGATATCATAGGATATTTATCATTCCCTCTTGACTTACTTAAGCTAATATGATTATTTCTAGGCTCATGTGTAGTCCTGAAAACGGCATTGTTCATTTTTTTCCCGAGGCTACTCTTCCATTCGGTATGTGTACCACTTCTTCTGTGTCCATTTATCTGTTGATGGACATTTTGTTTGCTTCCATGTCTTGGCTATTGTAAATACTGCTGCAATACACGATTTTCCATCCCGTGTCTTTTTTTTTTTAAGATTTTTTTTTAAATTAATTAATGAATTTATTTATTTATTTTTGGCTGTGCTGGTTCCTTGTTTCTGTGCGAGGGCTTTCTCCAGTTGCGGCAAGTGGGGGCCACTCCTCATCACGGTGCGCGGGCCTCCCACCATCGCGGCCTCTCCCGCTGCGGAGCACAGGCTCCAGATGCGCAGGCTCAGCAGCTTTGGCTCACGGGCCCAATTGCTCCGCGGCATGCGGGATCCTCCCAGACCAGGGATCGAACCCGTGGCCCCTGCCTTGGCAGGCAGACTCTCAACCACTGCACCACCAGGGAAGCCCCATCCCGTGTCTTTTTGATTCTGACTTTCACAGGTGAAAGGCCCAATAGTGGGACTTCCGGATCATATGGTGACTCAATTTTTACCTTTAAATGCGCTGCCATTCTGTTCCTATTATTGGCCGTTACCAGTTTACATCCCACTTAGACCGAGAGGTTACGCTATTCTCCACAACTTCTTCAACATCTATTGTTTGTAGACTTTTTGCTGATGGTCATTCTGACTGGTGTGAGGTGATACCTTTGTGTAGATTGGATTTGCATGCGTCTCATATTTCCTGATGTTTTGCGTTTATCAGTGTCCTTTTCACTTTTTTTTTAAGATTGAGCGAAACGTACAACTTCTAACTGCCTTCTTGAAAAATTTGCTGCGTTTGGATTTTTTTGGCCATTCCCTTCCCCAGGACATTTTTTGAGGGCATGAGTCATTTACAGCCCTGCAGTCCTTGTGAATATTAGTGACCATTAGCAGTAGATTTAAAGCTGCTGTTTGAGGAAACGGCTTTTGGGTGGCAGGATTTCTACGTTGCCAACTCTGCTTGCTAGGGAAACAGAACTTCGCTGCAAGTTGTGGTTTTAGGTTGCAGATTAGAGTGGAATGTGCCAGGACAAACCCCCATAAGTTTAACCTCCGTAATTCTTGTCTGTCTCTTTAAGTTGTAGTTTTTATCAGAGCAAATTTGATTGAAAAAAAATTTTTTTTTGTAGGAGTACAGAATCTTGTTCATTTACACATATACCTATATTTATTGATCTTTGGGTCCTTTTCCATGTAGGTTGTTACAGAGTGTTGAGTAGACCACTCTTGGTATTCCATAGGTCTTTGGGGATTATATATTTTATGTGTATTAGTATATGTGTGTTAACCCCAATATCCTAATTTATCCATTCCTCACACGTTTTCTTTGGCTTAACCATAAGTTTGTCTTCTCAATCTGAGATTGCCTTTCTCTATGGAAATATGTTCATTTTTATGAATTTTCAGATAACATAAGGGACATCATAGGGCATTTGTCTTTCTCATTCTGACTTACTTCACGTTGTGTGATTATCTCTAGGCTCCTCTGTGGTGCTGCATATGCCATTCTTTTATTTTTTTCCGTGACAGATATTCCATTCTGTCCATATTACCACTTCTTCTTTGTCCATTCATCTGATTATGGACCTTTTTTGTGTTTCCATGTCTTGGCTATTTCAGTATTGCTGCAGTGCACATTTGCCTGCCTCTGTCTTTCCGATTCTTGTGGTCTTAGGTTATAGGCCCAAAAGGTGCCCTGCCGCATCATATGGTAGCTCAATTTTTACGTTTTAAAGCAGCTCCGTTCAGTTTTCGTTAGTGCTGTTACCACTTTACATTCCACCAGCATCTAGAAATTACAGAGTTCTCTAAAAGCCCTTAGCATTTATAGTTTGTAGACTTTTTGCTGATGGTCATTTGACTGGTGTGAGCTGAAACGTTTTCACGTTGGATTTGCATGTGGCTAATAATTCCTTATACTGAACTTTAGGCATGTCCTCTTTTTTCTTTTCCTTCTTTTTTAAAGAGTGACTACAACTTCCCTCTTCGTATTGACTTCTTGAAAAAGTTGTAATGTGTAGAATTTTCTTGCCTATTCCCTACCCCAGGGCATTTGTTGAGGGCAGGTGTCATTTACAGCCCTGCAGTCCTTGTGACTATTAAGCAACCATTAGCACTTGGTTTAAAGCTGCTGTTATGGGAAACAACCACAAGGCGGCAGCATTATTACGTTCTCAACGCTTGTTACTAGTGCAAAAGAGTCTTCCTGAAAGTAGTGTTCCAAGGTTGTAAATTAGAGTGGAATGTGCTGGGACAAGCCCCCAGAAGTTTATGTCACCTTACTTATGTTTGTTTTTTAAATTTAATTTCTATTTCTTATCGGAGTAAATTTGATTAGAGTGTTGTGGTTTTCTGGCTGTACAGAATCTGCTCAATGATTCATACATATGTCTGGTCATCTTCGGATCCTGTTACCTTGTATGTTATTACAGAAAGTTGAGTAGACCTCCCTTGGTATTTGGTAGGTGTTTTGTCTTTATATATTTTATATGTATTGGTGAGTATATAATTCATATGGTTTATATGTTATATGTTTATATACATTTAACATACATTAGTATATCTATGTTAGCCCCATAGTCCTAATTTATCCATCCTCCCACCTTTCATTTTGGCTAACCATTAGTTTGTTTTATAAGTCTGTGAGTGTCTTTTTCTGTGAAAATATGTTTATTGGTAGCAACCTTAGGCTAACATGTATACAAGATATCATAGGATATTTATCATTCCCTCTTGACTTACTTAAGCTAATATGATTATTTCTAGGCTCATGTGTAGTCCTGAAAACGGCATTGTTCATTTTTTTCCCGAGGCTACTCTTCCATTCGGTATGTGTACCACTTCTTCTGTGTCCATTTATCTGTTGATGGACATTTTGTTTGCTTCCATGTCTTGGCTATTGTAAATACTGCTGCAATACACGATTTTCCATCCCGTGTCTTTTTTTTTTTAAGATTTTTTTTTAAATTAATTAATTTATTTATTTATTTATTTTTGGCTGTGCTGGTTCCTTGTTTCTGTGCGAGGGCTTTCTCCAGTTGCGGCAAGTGGGGGCCACTCCTCATCACGGTGCGCGGGCCTCCCACCATCGCGGCCTCTCCCGCTGCGGAGCACAGGCTCCAGATGCGCAGGCTCAGCAGCTTTGGCTCACGGGCCCAATTGCTCCGCGGCATGCGGGATCCTCCCAGACCAGGGATCGAACCCGTGGCCCCTGCCTTGGCAGGCAGACTCTCAACCACTGCACCACCAGGGAAGCCCCATCCCGTGTCTTTTTGATTCTGACTTTCACAGGTGAAAGGCCCAATAGTGGGACTTCCGGATCATATGGTGACTCAATTTTTACCTTTAAATGCGCTGCCATTCTGTTCCTATTATTGGCCGTTACCAGTTTACATCCCACTTAGACCGAGAGGTTACGCTATTCTCCACAACTTCTTCAACATCTATTGTTTGTAGACTTTTTGCTGATGGTCATTCTGACTGGTGTGAGGTGATACCTTTGTGTAGATTGGATTTGCATGCGTCTCATATTTCCTGATGTTTTGCGTTTATCAGTGTCCTTTTCACTTTTTTTTTAAGATTGAGCGAAACGTACAACTTCTAACTGCCTTCTTGAAAAATTTGCTGCGTTTGGATTTTTTTGGCCATTCCCTTCCCCAGGACATTTTTTGAGGGCATGAGTCATTTACAGCCCTGCAGTCCTTGTGAATATTAGTGACCATTAGCAGTAGATTTAAAGCTGCTGTTTGAGGAAACGGCTTTTGGGTGGCAGGATTTCTACGTTGCCAACTCTGCTTGCTAGGGAAACAGAACTTCGCTGCAAGTTGTGGTTTTAGGTTGCAGATTAGAGTGGAATGTGCCAGGACAAACCCCCATAAGTTTAACCTCCGTAATTCTTGTCTGTCTCTTTAAGTTGTAGTTTTTATCAGAGCAAATTTGATTGAAAAAAAATTTTTTTTTGTAGGAGTACAGAATCTTGTTCATTTACACATATACCTATATTTATTGATCTTTGGGTCCTTTTCCATGTAGGTTGTTACAGAGTGTTGAGTAGACCACTCTTGGTATTCCATAGGTCTTTGGGGATTATATATTTTATATGTATTAGTATATGTGTGTTAACCCCAATATCCTAATTTATCCATTCCTCACACGTTTTCTTTGGCTTAACCATAAGTTTGTCTTCTCAATCTGAGATTGCCTTTCTCTATGGAAATATGTTCATTTTTATGAATTTTCAGATAACATAAGGGACATCATAGGGCATTTGTCTTTCTCATTCTGACTTACTTCACGTTGTGTGATTATCTCTAGGCTCCTCTGTGGTGCTGCATATGCCATTCTTTTATTTTTTTCCGTGACGGATATTCCATTCTGTCCATATTACCACTTCTTCTTTGTCCATTCATCTGATTATGGACCTTTTTTGTGTTTCCATGTCTTGGCTATTTCAGTATTGCTGCAGTGCACATTTGCCTGCCTCTGTCTTTCCGATTCTTGTGGTCTTAGGTTATAGGCCCAAAAGGTGCCCTGCCGCATCATATGGTAGCTCAATTTTTACGTTTTAAAGCAGCTCCGTTCAGTTTTCGTTAGTGCTGTTACCACTTTACATTCCACCAGCATCTAGAAATTACAGAGTTCTCTAAAAGCCCTTAGCATTTATAGTTTGTAGACTTTTTGCTGATGGTCATTTGACTGGTGTGAGCTGAAACGTTTTCACGTTGGATTTGCATGTGGCTAATAATTCCTTATACTGAACTTTAGGCATGTCCTCTTTTTTCTTTTCCTTCTTTTTTAAAGAGTGACTACAACTTCCCTCTTCGTATTGACTTCTTGAAAAAGTTGTAATGTGTAGAATTTTCTTGCCTATTCCCTACCCCAGGGCATTTGTTGAGGGCAGGTGTCATTTACAGCCCTGCAGTCCTTGTGACTATTAAGCAACCATTAGCACTTGGTTTAAAGCTGCTGTTATGGGAAACAACCACAAGGCGGCAGCATTATTACGTTCTCAACGCTTGTTACTAGTGCAAAAGAGTCTTCCTGAAAGTAGTGTTCCAAGGTTGTAAATTAGAGTGGAATGTGCTGGGACAAGCCCCCAGAAGTTTATGTCACCTTACTTATGTTTGTTTTTTAAATTTAATTTCTATTTCTTATCGGAGTAAATTTGATTAGAGTGTTGTGGTTTTCTGGCTGTACAGAATCTGCTCAATGATTCATACATATGTCTGGTCATCTTCGGATCCTGTTACCTTGTATGTTATTACAGAAAGTTGAGTAGACCTCCCTTGGTATTTGGTAGGTGTTTTGTCTTTATATATTTTATATGTATTGGTGAGTATATAATTCATATGGTTTATATGTTATATGTTTATATACATTTAACATACATTAGTATATCTATGTTAGCCCCATAGTCCTAATTTATCCATCCTCCCACCTTTCATTTTGGCTAACCATTAGTTTGTTTTATAAGTCTGTGAGTGTCTTTTTCTGTGAAAATATGTTTATTGGTAGCAACCTTAGGCTAACATGTATACAAGATATCATAGGATATTTATCATTCCCTCTTGACTTACTTAAGCTAATATGATTATTTCTAGGCTCATGTGTAGTCCTGAAAACGGCATTGTTCATTTTTTTCCCGAGGCTACTCTTCCATTCGGTATGTGTACCACTTCTTCTGTGTCCATTTATCTGTTGATGGACATTTTGTTTGCTTCCATGTCTTGGCTATTGTAAATACTGCTGCAATACACGATTTTCCATCCCGTGTCTTTTTTTTTTTAAGATTTTTTTTAAAATTAATTAATTTATTTATTTATTTATTTTTGGCTGTGCTGGTTCCTTGTTTCTGTGCGAGGGCTTTCTCCAGTTGCGGCAAGTGGGGGCCACTCCTCATCACGGTGCGCGGGCCTCCCACCATCGCGGCCTCTCCCGCTGCGGAGCACAGGCTCCAGATGCGCAGGCTCAGCAGCTTTGGCTCACGGGCCCAATTGCTCCGCGGCATGCGGGATCCTCCCAGACCAGGGATCGAACCCGTGGCCCCTGCCTTGGCAGGCAGACTCTCAACCACTGCACCACCAGGGAAGCCCCATCCCGTGTCTTTTTGATTCTGACTTTCACAGGTGAAAGGCCCAATAGTGGGACTTCCGGATCATATGGTGACTCAATTTTTACCTTTAAATGCGCTGCCATTCTGTTCCTATTATTGGCCGTTACCAGTTTACATCCCACTTAGACCGAGAGGTTACGCTATTCTCCACAACTTCTTCAACATCTATTGTTTGTAGACTTTTTGCTGATGGTCATTCTGACTGGTGTGAGGTGATACCTTTGTGTAGATTGGATTTGCATGCGTCTCATATTTCCTGATGTTTTGCGTTTATCAGTGTCCTTTTCACTTTTTTTTTAAGATTGAGCGAAACGTACAACTTCTAACTGCCTTCTTGAAAAATTTGCTGCGTTTGGATTTTTTTGGCCATTCCCTTCCCCAGGACATTTTTTGAGGGCATGAGTCATTTACAGCCCTGCAGTCCTTGTGAATATTAGTGACCATTAGCAGTAGATTTAAAGCTGCTGTTTGAGGAAACGGCTTTTGGGTGGCAGGATTTCTACGTTGCCAACTCTGCTTGCTAGGGAAACAGAACTTCGCTGCAAGTTGTGGTTTTAGGTTGCAGATTAGAGTGGAATGTGCCAGGACAAACCCCCATAAGTTTAACCTCCGTAATTCTTGTCTGTCTCTTTAAGTTGTAGTTTTTATCAGAGCAAATTTGATTGAAAAAAATTTTTTTTTTGTAGGAGTACAGAATCTTGTTCATTTACACATATACCTATATTTATTGATCTTTGGGTCCTTTTCCATGTAGGTTGTTACAGAGTGTTGAGTAGACCACTCTTGGTATTCCATAGGTCTTTGGGGATTATATATTTTATATGTATTAGTATATGTGTGTTAACCCCAATATCCTAATTTATCCATTCCTCACACGTTTTCTTTGGCTTAACCATAAGTTTGTCTTCTCAATCTGAGATTGCCTTTCTCTATGGAAATATGTTCATTTTTATGAATTTTCAGATAACATAAGGGACATCATAGGGCATTTGTCTTTCTCATTCTGACTTACTTCACGTTGTGTGATTATCTCTAGGCTCCTCTGTGGTGCTGCATATGCCATTCTTTTATTTTTTTCCGTGACGGATATTCCATTCTGTCCATATTACCACTTCTTCTTTGTCCATTCGTCTGATTATGGACCTTTTTTGTGTTTCCATGTCTTGGCTATTTCAGTATTGCTGCAGTGCACATTTGCCTGCCTCTGTCTTTCCGATTCTTGTGGTCTTAGGTTATAGGCCCAAAAGGTGCCCTGCCGCATCATATGGTAGCTCAATTTTTACGTTTTAAAGCAGCTCCGTTCAGTTTTCGTTAGTGCTGTTACCACTTTACATTCCACCAGCATCTAGAAATTACAGAGTTCTCTAAAAGCCCTTAGCATTTATAGTTTGTAGACTTTTTGCTGATGGTCATTTGACTGGTGTGAGCTGAAACGTTTTCACGTTGGATTTGCATGTGGCTAATAATTCCTTATACTGAACTTTAGGCATGTCCTCTTTTTTCTTTTCCTTCTTTTTTAAAGAGTGACTACAACTTCCCTCTTCGTATTGACTTCTTGAAAAAGTTGTAATGTGTAGAATTTTCTTGCCTATTCCCTACCCCAGGGCATTTGTTGAGGGCAGGTGTCATTTACAGCCCTGCAGTCCTTGTGACTATTAAGCAACCATTAGCACTTGGTTTAAAGCTGCTGTTATGGGAAACAACCACAAGGCGGCAGCATTATTACGTTCTCAACGCTTGTTACTAGTGCAAAAGAGTCTTCCTGAAAGTAGTGTTCCAAGGTTGTAAATTAGAGTGGAATGTGCTGGGACAAGCCCCCAGAAGTTTATGTCACCTTACTTATGTTTGTTTTTTAAATTTAATTTCTATTTCTTATCGGAGTAAATTTGATTAGAGTGTTGTGGTTTTCTGGCTGTACAGAATCTGCTCAATGATTCATACATATGTCTGGTCATCTTCGGATCCTGTTACCTTGTATGTTATTACAGAAAGTTGAGTAGACCTCCCTTGGTATTTGGTAGGTGTTTTGTCTTTATATATTTTATATGTATTGGTGAGTATATAATTCATATGGTTTATATGTTATATGTTTATATACATTTAACATACATTAGTATATCTATGTTAGCCCCATAGTCCTAATTTATCCATCCTCCCACCTTTCATTTTGGCTAACCATTAGTTTGTTTTATAAGTCTGTGAGTGTCTTTTTCTGTGAAAATATGTTTATTGGTAGCAACCTTAGGCTAACATGTATACAAGATATCATAGGATATTTATCATTCCCTCTTGACTTACTTAAGCTAATATGATTATTTCTAGGCTCATGTGTAGTCCTGAAAACGGCATTGTTCATTTTTTTCCCGAGGCTACTCTTCCATTCGGTATGTGTACCACTTCTTCTGTGTCCATTTATCTGTTGATGGACATTTTGTTTGCTTCCATGTCTTGGCTATTGTAAATACTGCTGCAATACACGATTTTCCATCCCGTGTCTTTTTTTTTTTAAGATTTTTTTTTAAATTAATTAATTTATTTATTTATTTATTTTTGGCTGTGCTGGTTCCTTGTTTCTGTGCGAGGGCTTTCTCCAGTTGCGGCAAGTGGGGGCCACTCCTCATCACGGTGCGCGGGCCTCCCACCATCGCGGCCTCTCCCGCTGCGGAGCACAGGCTCCAGATGCGCAGGCTCAGCAGCTTTGGCTCACGGGCCCAATTGCTCCGCGGCATGCGGGATCCTCCCAGACCAGGGATCGAACCCGTGGCCCCTGCCTTGGCAGGCAGACTCTCAACCACTGCACCACCAGGGAAGCCCCATCCCGTGTCTTTTTGATTCTGACTTTCACAGGTGAAAGGCCCAATAGTGGGACTTCCGGATCATATGGTGACTCAATTTTTACCTTTAAATGCGCTGCCATTCTGTTCCTATTATTGGCCGTTACCAGTTTACATCCCACTTAGACCGAGAGGTTACGCTATTCTCCACAACTTCTTCAACATCTATTGTTTGTAGACTTTTTGCTGATGGTCATTCTGACTGGTGTGAGGTGATACCTTTGTGTAGATTGGATTTGCATGCGTCTCATATTTCCTGATGTTTTGCGTTTATCAGTGTCCTTTTCACTTTTTTTTTAAGATTGAGCGAAACGTACAACTTCTAACTGCCTTCTTGAAAAATTTGCTGCGTTTGGATTTTTTTGGCCATTCCCTTCCCCAGGACATTTTTTGAGGGCATGAGTCATTTACAGCCCTGCAGTCCTTGTGAATATTAGTGACCATTAGCAGTAGATTTAAAGCTGCTGTTTGAGGAAACGGCTTTTGGGTGGCAGGATTTCTACGTTGCCAACTCTGCTTGCTAGGGAAACAGAACTTCGCTGCAAGTTGTGGTTTTAGGTTGCAGATTAGAGTGGAATGTGCCAGGACAAACCCCCATAAGTTTAACCTCCGTAATTCTTGTCTGTCTCTTTAAGTTGTAGTTTTTATCAGAGCAAATTTGATTGAAAAAAAATTTTTTTTTGTAGGAGTACAGAATCTTGTTCATTTACACATATACCTATATTTATTGATCTTTGGGTCCTTTTCCATGTAGGTTGTTACAGAGTGTTGAGTAGACCACTCTTGGTATTCCATAGGTCTTTGGGGATTATATATTTTATATGTATTAGTATATGTGTGTTAACCCCAATATCCTAATTTATCCATTCCTCACACGTTTTCTTTGGCTTAACCATAAGTTTGTCTTCTCAATCTGAGATTGCCTTTCTCTATGGAAATATGTTCATTTTTATGAATTTTCAGATAACATAAGGGACATCATAGGGCATTTGTCTTTCTCATTCTGACTTACTTCACGTTGTGTGATTATCTCTAGGCTCCTCTGTGGTGCTGCATATGCCATTCTTTTATTTTTTTCCGTGACGGATATTCCATTCTGTCCATATTACCACTTCTTCTTTGTCCATTCGTCTGATTATGGACCTTTTTTGTGTTTCCATGTCTTGGCTATTTCAGTATTGCTGCAGTGCACATTTGCCTGCCTCTGTCTTTCCGATTCTTGTGGTCTTAGGTTATAGGCCCAAAAGGTGCCCTGCCGCATCATATGGTAGCTCAATTTTCACGTTTTAAAGCAGCTCCGTTCAGTTTTCGTTAGTGCTGTTACCACTTTACATTCCACCAGCATCTAGAAATTACAGAGTTCTCTAAAAGCCCTTAGCATTTATAGTTTGTAGACTTTTTGCTGATGGTCATTTGACTGGTGTGAGCTGAAACGTTTTCACGTTGGATTTGCATGTGGCTAATAATTCCTTATACTGAACTTTAGGCATGTCCTCTTTTTTCTTTTCCTTCTTTTTTAAAGAGTGACTACAACTTCCCTCTTCGTATTGACTTCTTGAAAAAGTTGTAATGTGTAGAATTTTCTTGCCTATTCCCTACCCCAGGGCATTTGTTGAGGGCAGGTGTCATTTACAGCCCTGCAGTCCTTGTGACTATTAAGCAACCATTAGCACTTGGTTTAAAGCTGCTGTTATGGGAAACAACCACAAGGCGGCAGCATTATTACGTTCTCAACGCTTGTTACTAGTGCAAAAGAGTCTTCCTGAAAGTAGTGTTCCAAGGTTGTAAATTAGAGTGGAATGTGCTGGGACAAGCCCCCAGAAGTTTATGTCACCTTACTTATGTTTGTTTTTTAAATTTAATTTCTATTTCTTATCGGAGTAAATTTGATTAGAGTGTTGTGGTTTTCTGGCTGTACAGAATCTGCTCAATGATTCATACATATGTCTGGTCATCTTCGGATCCTGTTACCTTGTATGTTATTACAGAAAGTTGAGTAGACCTCCCTTGGTATTTGGTAGGTGTTTTGTCTTTATATATTTTATATGTATTGGTGAGTATATAATTCATATGGTTTATATGTTATATGTTTATATACATTTAACATACATTAGTATATCTATGTTAGCCCCATAGTCCTAATTTATCCATCCTCCCACCTTTCATTTTGGCTAACCATTAGTTTGTTTTATAAGTCTGTGAGTGTCTTTTTCTGTGAAAATATGTTTATTGGTAGCAACCTTAGGCTAACATGTATACAAGATATCATAGGATATTTATCATTCCCTCTTGACTTACTTAAGCTAATATGATTATTTCTAGGCTCATGTGTAGTCCTGAAAACGGCATTGTTCATTTTTTTCCCGAGGCTACTCTTCCATTCGGTATGTGTACCACTTCTTCTGTGTCCATTTATCTGTTGATGGACATTTTGTTTGCTTCCATGTCTTGGCTATTGTAAATACTGCTGCAATACACGATTTTCCATCCCGTGTCTTTTTTTTTTAAGATTTTTTTTTAAATTAATTAATGAATTTATTTATTTATTTTTGGCTGTGCTGGTTCCTTGTTTCTGTGCGAGGGCTTTCTCCAGTTGCGGCAAGTGGGGGCCACTCCTCATCACGGTGCGCGGGCCTCCCACCATCGCGGCCTCTCCCGCTGCGGAGCACAGGCTCCAGATGCGCAGGCTCAGCAGCTTTGGCTCACGGGCCCAATTGCTCCGCGGCATGCGGGATCCTCCCAGACCAGGGATCGAACCCGTGGCCCCTGCCTTGGCAGGCAGACTCTCAACCACTGCACCACCAGGGAAGCCCCATCCCGTGTCTTTTTGATTCTGACTTTCACAGGTGAAAGGCCCAATAGTGGGACTTCCGGATCATATGGTGACTCAATTTTTACCTTTAAATGCGCTGCCATTCTGTTCCTATTATTGGCCGTTACCAGTTTACATCCCACTTAGACCGAGAGGTTACGCTATTCTCCACAACTTCTTCAACATCTATTGTTTGTAGACTTTTTGCTGATGGTCATTCTGACTGGTGTGAGGTGATACCTTTGTGTAGATTGGATTTGCATGCGTCTCATATTTCCTGATGTTTTGCGTTTATCAGTGTCCTTTTCACTTTTTTTTTAAGATTGAGCGAAACGTACAACTTCTAACTGCCTTCTTGAAAAATTTGCTGCGTTTGGATTCTTTTGGCCATTCCCTTCCCCAGGACATTTTTTGAGGGCATGAGTCATTTACAGCCCTGCAGTCCTTGTGAATATTAGTGACCATTAGCAGTAGATTTAAAGCTGCTGTTTGAGGAAACGGCTTTTGGGTGGCAGGATTTCTACGTTGCCAACTCTGCTTGCTAGGGAAACAGAACTTCGCTGCAAGTTGTGGTTTTAGGTTGCAGATTAGAGTGGAATGTGCCAGGACAAACCCCCATAAGTTTAACCTCCGTAATTCTTGTCTGTCTCTTTAAGTTGTAGTTTTTATCAGAGCAAATTTGATTGAAAAAAAATTTTTTTTTGTAGGAGTACAGAATCTTGTTCATTTACACATATACCTATATTTATTGATCTTTGGGTCCTTTTCCATGTAGGTTGTTACAGAGTGTTGAGTAGACCACTCTTGGTATTCCATAGGTCTTTGGGGATTATATATTTTATATGTATTAGTATATGTGTGTTAACCCCAATATCCTAATTTATCCATTCCTCACACGTTTTCTTTGGCTTAACCATAAGTTTGTCTTCTCAATCTGAGATTGCCTTTCTCTATGGAAATATGTTCATTTTTATGAATTTTCAGATAACATAAGGGACATCATAGGGCATTTGTCTTTCTCATTCTGACTTACTTCACGTTGTGTGATTATCTCTAGGCTCCTCTGTGGTGCTGCATATGCCATTCTTTTATTTTTTTCCGTGACGGATATTCCATTCTGTCCATATTACCACTTCTTCTTTGTCCATTCATCTGATTATGGACCTTTTTTGTGTTTCCATGTCTTGGCTATTTCAGTATTGCTGCAGTGCACATTTGCCTGCCTCTGTCTTTCCGATTCTTGTGGTCTTAGGTTATAGGCCCAAAAGGTGCCCTGCCGCATCATATGGTAGCTCAATTTTTACGTTTTAAAGCAGCTCCGTTCAGTTTTCGTTAGTGCTGTTACCACTTTACATTCCACCAGCATCTAGAAATTACAGAGTTCTCTAAAAGCCCTTAGCATTTATAGTTTGTAGACTTTTTGCTGATGGTCATTTGACTGGTGTGAGCTGAAACGTTTTCACGTTGGATTTGCATGTGGCTAATAATTCCTTATACTGAACTTTAGGCATGTCCTCTTTTTTCTTTTCCTTCTTTTTTAAAGAGTGACTACAACTTCCCTCTTCGTATTGACTTCTTGAAAAAGTTGTAATGTGTAGAATTTTCTTGCCTATTCCCTACCCCAGGGCATTTGTTGAGGGCAGGTGTCATTTACAGCCCTGCAGTCCTTGTGACTATTAAGCAACCATTAGCACTTGGTTTAAAGCTGCTGTTATGGGAAACAACCACAAGGCGGCAGCATTATTACGTTCTCAACGCTTGTTACTAGTGCAAAAGAGTCTTCCTGAAAGTAGTGTTCCAAGGTTGTAAATTAGAGTGGAATGTGCTGGGACAAGCCCCCAGAAGTTTATGTCACCTTACTTATGTTTGTTTTTTAAATTTAATTTCTATTTCTTATCGGAGTAAATTTGATTAGAGTGTTGTGGTTTTCTGGCTGTACAGAATCTGCTCAATGATTCATACATATGTCTGGTCATCTTCGGATCCTGTTACCTTGTATGTTATTACAGAAAGTTGAGTAGACCTCCCTTGGTATTTGGTAGGTGTTTTGTCTTTATATATTTTATATGTATTGGTGAGTATATAATTCATATGGTTTATATGTTATATGTTTATATACATTTAACATACATTAGTATATCTATGTTAGCCCCATAGTCCTAATTTATCCATCCTCCCACCTTTCATTTTGGCTAACCATTAGTTTGTTTTATAAGTCTGTGAGTGTCTTTTTCTGTGAAAATATGTTTATTGGTAGCAACCTTAGGCTAACATGTATACAAGATATCATAGGATATTTATCATTCCCTCTTGACTTACTTAAGCTAATATGATTATTTCTAGGCTCATGTGTAGTCCTGAAAACGGCATTGTTCATTTTTTTCCCGAGGCTACTCTTCCATTCGGTATGTGTACCACTTCTTCTGTGTCCATTTATCTGTTGATGGACATTTTGTTTGCTTCCATGTCTTGGCTATTGTAAATACTGCTGCAATACACGATTTTCCATCCCGTGTCTTTTTTTTTTTAAGATTTTTTTTTAAATTAATTAATGAATTTATTTATTTATTTTTGGCTGTGCTGGTTCCTTGTTTCTGTGCGAGGGCTTTCTCCAGTTGCGGCAAGTGGGGGCCACTCCTCATCACGGTGCGCGGGCCTCCCACCATCGCGGCCTCTCCCGCTGCGGAGCACAGGCTCCAGATGCGCAGGCTCAGCAGCTTTGGCTCACGGGCCCAATTGCTCCGCGGCATGCGGGATCCTCCCAGACCAGGGATCGAACCCGTGGCCCCTGCCTTGGCAGGCAGACTCTCAACCACTGCACCACCAGGGAAGCCCCATCCCGTGTCTTTTTGATTCTGACTTTCACAGGTGAAAGGCCCAATAGTGGGACTTCCGGATCATATGGTGACTCAATTTTTACCTTTAAATGCGCTGCCATTCTGTTCCTATTATTGGCCGTTACCAGTTTACATCCCACTTAGACCGAGAGGTTACGCTATTCTCCACAACTTCTTCAACATCTATTGTTTGTAGACTTTTTGCTGATGTTCATTCTGACTGGTGTGAGGTGATACCTTTGTGTAGATTGGATTTGCATGCGTCTCATATTTCCTGATGTTTTGCGTTTATCAGTGTCCTTTTCACTTTTTTTTTAAGATTGAGCGAAACGTACAACTTCTAACTGCCTTCTTGAAAAATTTGCTGCGTTTGGATTCTTTTGGCCATTCCCTTCCCCAGGACATTTTTTGAGGGCATGAGTCATTTACAGCCCTGCAGTCCTTGTGAATATTAGTGACCATTAGCAGTAGATTTAAAGCTGCTGCTTGAGGAAACGGCTTTTGGGTGGCAGGATTTCTACGTTGCCAACTCTGCTTGCTAGGGAAACAGAACTTCGCTGCAAGTTGTGGTTTTAGGTTGCAGATTAGAGTGGAATGTGCCAGGACAAACCCCCATAAGTTTAACCTCCGTAATTCTTGTCTGTCTCTTTAAGTTGTAGTTTTTATCAGAGCAAATTTGATTGAAAAAAAATTTTTTTTTGTAGGAGTACAGAATCTTGTTCATTTACACATATACCTATATTTATTGATCTTTGGGTCCTTTTCCATGTAGGTTGTTACAGAGTGTTGAGTAGACCACTCTTGGTATTCCATAGGTCTTTGGGGATTATATATTTTATATGTATTAGTATATGTGTGTTAACCCCAATATCCTAATTTATCCATTCCTCACACGTTTTCTTTGGCTTAACCATAAGTTTGTCTTCTCAATCTGAGATTGCCTTTCTCTATGGAAATATGTTCATTTTTATGAATTTTCAGATAACATAAGGGACATCATAGGGCATTTGTCTTTCTCATTCTGACTTACTTCACGTTGTGTGATTATCTCTAGGCTCCTCTGTGGTGCTGCATATGCCATTCTTTTATTTTTTTCCGTGACGGATATTCCATTCTGTCCATATTACCACTTCTTCTTTGTCCATTCATCTGATTATGGACCTTTTTTGTGTTTCCATGTCTTGGCTATTTCAGTATTGCTGCAGTGCACATTTGCCTGCCTCTGTCTTTCCGATTCTTGTGGTCTTAGGTTATAGGCCCAAAAGGTGCCCTGCCGCATCATATGGTAGCTCAATTTTTACGTTTTAAAGCAGCTCCGTTCAGTTTTCGTTAGTGCTGTTACCACTTTACATTCCACCAGCATCTAGAAATTACAGAGTTCTCTAAAAGCCCTTAGCATTTATAGTTTGTAGACTTTTTGCTGATGGTCATTTGACTGGTGTGAGCTGAAACGT
The DNA here is from genome assembly GCF_965194805.1 of Balaenoptera borealis. Classification (NCBI taxonomy): domain Eukaryota; kingdom Metazoa; phylum Chordata; class Mammalia; order Artiodactyla; family Balaenopteridae; genus Balaenoptera; species Balaenoptera borealis. Next base: position 78,710 of record NW_028122632.1, on the reverse strand, counting down.
TTTCACGTTGGATTTGCATGTGGCTAATAATTCCTTATACTGAACTTTAGGCATGTCCTCTTTTTTCTTTTCCTTCTTTTTTAAAGAGTGACTACAACTTCCCTCTTCGTATTGACTTCTTGAAAAAGTTGTAATGTGTAGAATTTTCTTGCCTATTCCCTACCCCAGGGCATTTGTTGAGGGCAGGTGTCATTTACAGCCCTGCAGTCCTTGTGACTATTAAGCAACCATTAGCACTTGGTTTAAAGCTGCTGTTATGGGAAACAACCACAAGGCGGCAGCATTATTACGTTCTCAACGCTTGTTACTAGTGCAAAAGAGTCTTCCTGAAAGTAGTGTTCCAAGGTTGTAAATTAGAGTGGAATGTGCTGGGACAAGCCCCCAGAAGTTTATGTCACCTTACTTATGTTTGTTTTTTAAATTTAATTTCTATTTCTTATCGGAGTAAATTTGATTAGAGTGTTGTGGTTTTCTGGCTGTACAGAATCTGCTCAATGATTCATACATATGTCTGGTCATCTTCGGATCCTGTTACCTTGTATGTTATTACAGAAAGTTGAGTAGACCTCCCTTGGTATTTGGTAGGTGTTTTGTCTTTATATATTTTATATGTATTGGTGAGTATATAATTCATATGGTTTATATGTTATATGTTTATATACATTTAACATACATTAGTATATCTATGTTAGCCCCATAGTCCTAATTTATCCATCCTCCCACCTTTCATTTTGGCTAACCATTAGTTTGTTTTATAAGTCTGTGAGTGTCTTTTTCTGTGAAAATATGTTTATTGGTAGCAACCTTAGGCTAACATGTATACAAGATATCATAGGATATTTATCATTCCCTCTTGACTTACTTAAGCTAATATGATTATTTCTAGGCTCATGTGTAGTCCTGAAAACGGCATTGTTCATTTTTTTCCCGAGGCTACTCTTCCATTCGGTATGTGTACCACTTCTTCTGTGTCCATTTATCTGTTGATGGACATTTTGTTTGCTTCCATGTCTTGGCTATTGTAAATACTGCTGCAATACACGATTTTCCATCCCGTGTCTTTTTTTTTTTAAGATTTTTTTTTTAATTAATTAATGAATTTATTTATTTATTTTTGGCTGTGCTGGTTCCTTGTTTCTGTGCGAGGGCTTTCTCCAGTTGCGGCAAGTGGGGGCCACTCCTCATCACGGTGCGCGGGCCTCCCACCATCGCGGCCTCTCCCGCTGCGGAGCACAGGCTCCAGATGCGCAGGCTCAGCAGCTTTGGCTCACGGGCCCAATTGCTCCGCGGCATGCGGGATCCTCCCAGACCAGGGATCGAACCCGTGGCCCCTGCCTTGGCAGGCAGACTCTCAACCACTGCACCACCAGGGAAGCCCCATCCCGTGTCTTTTTGATTCTGACTTTCACAGGTGAAAGGCCCAATAGTGGGACTTCCGGATCATATGGTGACTCAATTTTTACCTTTAAATGCGCTGCCATTCTGTTCCTATTATTGGCCGTTACCAGTTTACATCCCACTTAGACCGAGAGGTTACGCTATTCTCCACAACTTCTTCAACATCTATTGTTTGTAGACTTTTTGCTGATGTTCATTCTGACTGGTGTGAGGTGATACCTTTGTGTAGATTGGATTTGCATGCGTCTCATATTTCCTGATGTTTTGCGTTTATCAGTGTCCTTTTCACTTTTTTTTTAAGATTGAGCGAAACGTACAACTTCTAACTGCCTTCTTGAAAAATTTGCTGCGTTTGGATTCTTTTGGCCATTCCCTTCCCCAGGACATTTTTTGAGGGCATGAGTCATTTACAGCCCTGCAGTCCTTGTGAATATTAGTGACCATTAGCAGTAGATTTAAAGCTGCTGTTTGAGGAAACGGCTTTTGGGTGGCAGGATTTCTACGTTGCCAACTCTGCTTGCTAGGGAAACAGAACTTCGCTGCAAGTTGTGGTTTTAGGTTGCAGATTAGAGTGGAATGTGCCAGGACAAACCCCCATAAGTTTAACCTCCGTAATTCTTGTCTGTCTCTTTAAGTTGTAGTTTTTATCAGAGCAAATTTGATTGAAAAAAATTTTTTTTTGTAGGAGTACAGAATCTTGTTCATTTACACATATACCTATATTTATTGATCTTTGGGTCCTTTTCCATGTAGGTTGTTACAGAGTGTTGAGTAGACCACTCTTGGTATTCCATAGGTCTTTGGGGATTATATATTTTATATGTATTAGTATATGTGTGTTAACCCCAATATCCTAATTTATCCATTCCTCACACGTTTTCTTTGGCTTAACCATAAGTTTGTCTTCTCAATCTGAGATTGCCTTTCTCTATGGAAATATGTTCATTTTTATGAATTTTCAGATAACATAAGGGACATCATAGGGCATTTGTCTTTCTCATTCTGACTTACTTCACGTTGTGTGATTATCTCTAGGCTCCTCTGTGGTGCTGCATATGCCATTCTTTTATTTTTTTCCGTGACGGATATTCCATTCTGTCCATATTACCACTTCTTCTTTGTCCATTCATCTGATTATGGACCTTTTTTGTGTTTCCATGTCTTGGCTATTTCAGTATTGCTGCAGTGCACATTTGCCTGCCTCTGTCTTTCCGATTCTTGTGGTCTTAGGTTATAGGCCCAAAAGGTGCCCTGCCGCATCATATGGTAGCTCAATTTTTACGTTTTAAAGCAGCTCCGTTCAGTTTTCGTTAGTGCTGTTACCACTTTACATTCCACCAGCATCTAGAAATTACAGAGTTCTCTAAAAGCCCTTAGCATTTATAGTTTGTAGACTTTTTGCTGATGGTCATTTGACTGGTGTGAGCTGAAACGTTTTCACGTTGGATTTGCATGTGGCTAATAATTCCTTATACTGAACTTTAGGCATGTCCTCTTTTTTCTTTTCCTTCTTTTTTAAAGAGTGACTACAACTTCCCTCTTCGTATTGACTTCTTGAAAAAGTTGTAATGTGTAGAATTTTCTTGCCTATTCCCTACCCCAGGGCATTTGTTGAGGGCAGGTGTCATTTACAGCCCTGCAGTCCTTGTGACTATTAAGCAACCATTAGCACTTGGTTTAAAGCTGCTGTTATGGGAAACAACCACAAGGCGGCAGCATTATTACGTTCTCAACGCTTGTTACTAGTGCAAAAGAGTCTTCCTGAAAGTAGTGTTCCAAGGTTGTAAATTAGAGTGGAATGTGCTGGGACAAGCCCCCAGAAGTTTATGTCACCTTACTTATGTTTGTTTTTTAAATTTAATTTCTATTTCTTATCGGAGTAAATTTGATTAGAGTGTTGTGGTTTTCTGGCTGTACAGAATCTGCTCAATGATTCATACATATGTCTGGTCATCTTCGGATCCTGTTACCTTGTATGTTATTACAGAAAGTTGAGTAGACCTCCCTTGGTATTTGGTAGGTGTTTTGTCTTTATATATTTTATATGTATTGGTGAGTATATAATTCATATGGTTTATATGTTATATGTTTATATACATTTAACATACATTAGTATATCTATGTTAGCCCCATAGTCCTAATTTATCCATCCTCCCACCTTTCATTTTGGCTAACCATTAGTTTGTTTTATAAGTCTGTGAGTGTCTTTTTCTGTGAAAATATGTTTATTGGTAGCAACCTTAGGCTAACATGTATACAAGATATCATAGGATATTTATCATTCCCTCTTGACTTACTTAAGCTAATATGATTATTTCTAGGCTCATGTGTAGTCCTGAAAACGGCATTGTTCATTTTTTTCCCGAGGCTACTCTTCCATTCGGTATGTGTACCACTTCTTCTGTGTCCATTTATCTGTTGATGGACATTTTGTTTGCTTCCATGTCTTGGCTATTGTAAATACTGCTGCAATACACGATTTTCCATCCCGTGTCTTTTTTTTTTTAAGATTTTTTTTTTAATTAATTAATGAATTTATTTATTTATTTTTGGCTGTGCTGGTTCCTTGTTTCTGTGCGAGGGCTTTCTCCAGTTGCGGCAAGTGGGGGCCACTCCTCATCACGGTGCGCGGGCCTCCCACCATCGCGGCCTCTCCCGCTGCGGAGCACAGGCTCCAGATGCGCAGGCTCAGCAGCTTTGGCTCACGGGCCCAATTGCTCCGCGGCATGCGGGATCCTCCCAGACCAGGGATCGAACCCGTGGCCCCTGCCTTGGCAGGCAGACTCTCAACCACTGCACCACCAGGGAAGCCCCATCCCGTGTCTTTTTGATTCTGACTTTCACAGGTGAAAGGCCCAATAGTGGGACTTCCGGATCATATGGTGACTCAATTTTTACCTTTAAATGCGCTGCCATTCTGTTCCTATTATTGGCCGTTACCAGTTTACATCCCACTTAGACCGAGAGGTTACGCTATTCTCCACAACTTCTTCAACATCTATTGTTTGTAGACTTTTTGCTGATGGTCATTCTGACTGGTGTGAGGTGATACCTTTGTGTAGATTGGATTTGCATGCGTCTCATATTTCCTGATGTTTTGCGTTTATCAGTGTCCTTTTCACTTTTTTTTTAAGATTGAGTGAAACGTACAACTTCTAACTGCCTTCTTGAAAAATTTGCTGCGTTTGGATTTTTTTGGCCATTCCCTTCCCCAGGACATTTTTTGAGGGCATGAGTCATTTACAGCCCTGCAGTCCTTGTGAATATTAGTGACCATTAGCAGTAGATTTAAAGCTGCTGTTTGAGGAAACGGCTTTTGGGTGGCAGGATTTCTACGTTGCCAACTCTGCTTGCTAGGGAAACAGAACTTCGCTGCAAGTTGTGGTTTTAGGTTGCAGATTAGAGTGGAATGTGCCAGGACAAACCCCCATAAGTTTAACCTCCGTAATTCTTGTCTGTCTCTTTAAGTTGTAGTTTTTATCAGAGCAAATTTGATTGAAAAAAATTTTTTTTTTGTAGGAGTACAGAATCTTGTTCATTTACACATATACCTATATTTATTGATCTTTGGGTCCTTTTCCATGTAGGTTGTTACAGAGTGTTGAGTAGACCACTCTTGGTATTCCATAGGTCTTTGGGGATTATATATTTTATATGTATTAGTATATGTGTGTTAACCCCAATATCCTAATTTATCCATTCCTCACACGTTTTCTTTGGCTTAACCATAAGTTTGTCTTCTCAATCTGAGATTGCCTTTCTCTATGGAAATATGTTCATTTTTATGAATTTTCAGATAACATAAGGGACATCATAGGGCATTTGTCTTTCTCATTCTGACTTACTTCACGTTGTGTGATTATCTCTAGGCTCCTCTGTGGTGCTGCATATGCCATTCTTTTATTTTTTTCCGTGACGGATATTCCATTCTGTCCATATTACCACTTCTTCTTTGTCCATTCATCTGATTATGGACCTTTTTTGTGTTTCCATGTCTTGGCTATTTCAGTATTGCTGCAGTGCACATTTGCCTGCCTCTGTCTTTCCGATTCTGGTGGTCTTAGTTTATAGGCCCAAAAGGTGCCCTGCCGCATCATATGATAGCTCAATTTTTACCTTTTCAAGCAGCTCCATTCAGTTTGCATTAGTGCTGTTACCACTTTAAATCCCACCAGCAGCTAGAAGGTACACAGTTCTCTAAAACCCCTTCAGCATTTATAGTTTGTAGAGTTTTTGCTGATGGTCCTGACTGGTGTGAGCTGAAACCTTTTTGAATTTGAATTTGCATGTGGCTAATAATTCCTTATACTGAACTTTAGGCATGTCCTCTTTTTTCTTTTCCTTCTTTTTTAAAGAGTGACTACAACTTCCCTCTTCGTATTGACTTCTTGAAAAAGTTGTAATGTGTAGAATTTTCTTGCCTATTCCCTACCCCAGGGCATTTGTTGAGGGCAGGTGTCATTTACAGCCCTGCAGTCCTTGTGACTATTAAGCAACCATTAGCACTTGGTTTAAAGCTGCTGTTATGGGAAACAACCACAAGGCGGCAGCATTATTACGTTCTCAACGGTTGTTACTAGTGCAAAAGAGTCTTCCTGAAAGTAGTGTTCCAAGGTTGTAAATTAGAGTGGAATGTGCTGGGACAAGCCCCCAGAAGTTTATGTCACCTTACTTATGTTTGTTTTTTAAATTTAATTTCTATTTCTTATCGGAGTAAATTTGATTAGAGTGTTGTGGTTTTCTGGCTGTACAGAATCTGCTCAATGATTCATACATATGTCTGGTCATCTTCGGATCCTGTTACCTTGTATGTTATTACAGAAAGTTGAGTAGACCTCCCTTGGTATTTGGTAGGTGTTTTGTCTTTATATATTTTATATGTATTGGTGAGTATATAATTCATATGGTTTATATGTTATATGTTTATATACATTTAACATACATTAGTATATCTGTGTTAGCCCCATAGTCCTAATTTATCCATCCTCCCACCTTTCATTTTGGCTAACCATTAGTTTGTTTTATAAGTCTGTGAGTGTCTTTTTCTGTGAAAATATGTTTATTGGTAGCAACCTTAGGCTAACATGTATACAAGATATCATAGGATATTTATCATTCCCTCTTGACTTACTTAAGCTAATATGATTATTTCTAGGCTCATGTGTAGTCCTGAAAACGGCATTGTTCATTTTTTTCCCGAGGCTACTCTTCCATTCGGTATGTGTACCACTTCTTCTGTGTCCATTTATCTGTTGATGGACATTTTGTTTGCTTCCATGTCTTGGCTATTGTAAATACTGCTGCAATACACGATTTTCCATCCCGTGTCTTTTTTTTTTTAAGATTTTTTTTTAAATTAATTAATTAATTTATTTATTTATTTTTGGCTGTGCTGGTTCCTTGTTTCTGTGCGAGGGCTTTCTCCAGTTGCGGCAAGTGGGGGCCACTCCTCATCACGGTGCGCGGGCCTCCCACCATCGCGGCCTCTCCCGCTGCGGAGCACAGGCTCCAGATGCGCAGGCTCAGCAGCTTTGGCTCACGGGCCCAATTGCTCCGCGGCATGCGGGATCCTCCCAGACCAGGGATCGAACCCGTGGCCCCTGCCTTGGCAGGCAGACTCTCAACCACTGCACCACCAGGGAAGCCCCATCCCGTGTCTTTTTGATTCTGACTTTCACAGGTGAAAGGCCCAATAGTGGGACTTCCGGATCATATGGTGACTCAATTTTTACCTTTAAATGCGCTGCCATTCTGTTCCTATTATTGGCCGTTACCAGTTTACATCCCACTTAGACCGAGAGGTTACGCTATTCTCCACAACTTCTTCAACATCTATTGTTTGTAGACTTTTTGCTGATGGTCATTCTGACTGGTGTGAGGTGATACCTTTGTGTAGATTGGATTTGCATGCGTCTCATATTTCCTGATGTTTTGCGTTTATCAGTGTCCTTTTCACTTTTTTTTTAAGATTGAGCGAAACGTACAACTTCTAACTGCCTTCTTGAAAAATTTGCTGCGTTTGGATTCTTTTGGCCATTCCCTTCCCCAGGACATTTTTTGAGGGCATGAGTCATTTACAGCCCTGCAGTCCTTGTGAATATTAGTGACCATTAGCAGTAGATTTAAAGCTGCTGTTTGAGGAAACGGCTTTTGGGTGGCAGGATTTCTACGTTGCCAACTCTGCTTGCTAGGGAAACAGAACTTCGCTGCAAGTTGTGGTTTTAGGTTGCAGATTAGAGTGGAATGTGCCAGGACAAACCCCCATAAGTTTAACCTCCGTAATTCTTGTCTGTCTCTTTAAGTTGTAGTTTTTATCAGAGCAAATTTGATTGAAAAAAATTTTTTTTTGTAGGAGTACAGAATCTTGTTCATTTACACATATACCTATATTTATTGATCTTTGGGTCCTTTTCCATGTAGGTTGTTACAGAGTGTTGAGTAGACCACTCTTGGTATTCCATAGGTCTTTGGGGATTATATATTTTATATGTATTAGTATATGTGTGTTAACCCCAATATCCTAATTTATCCATTCCTCACACGTTTTCTTTGGCTTAACCATAAGTTTGTCTTCTCAATCTGAGATTGCCTTTCTCTATGGAAATATGTTCATTTTTATGAATTTTCAGATAACATAAGGGACATCATAGGGCATTTGTCTTTCTCATTCTGACTTACTTCACGTTGTGTGATTATCTCTAGGCTCCTCTGTGGTGCTGCATATGCCATTCTTTTATTTTTTTCCGTGACGGATATTCCATTCTGTCCATATTACCACTTCTTCTTTGTCCATTCATCTGATTATGGACCTTTTTTGTGTTTCCATGTCTTGGCTATTTCAGTATTGCTGCAGTGCACATTTGCCTGCCTCTGTCTTTCCGATTCTTGTGGTCTTAGGTTATAGGCCCAAAAGGTGCCCTGCCGCATCATATGGTAGCTCAATTTTTACGTTTTAAAGCAGCTCCGTTCAGTTTTCGTTAGTGCTGTTACCACTTTACATTCCACCAGCATCTAGAAATTACAGAGTTCTCTAAAAGCCCTTAGCATTTATAGTTTGTAGAGTTTTTGCTGATGGTCATTTGACTGGTGTGAGCTGAAACGTTTTCACGTTGGATTTGCATGTGGCTAATAATTCCTTATACTGAACTTTAGGCATGTCCTCTTTTTTCTTTTCCTTCTTTTTTAAAGAGTGACTACAACTTCCCTCTTCGTATTGACTTCTTGAAAAAGTTGTAATGTGTAGAATTTTCTTGCCTATTCCCTACCCCAGGGCATTTGTTGAGGGCAGGTGTCATTTACAGCCCTGCAGTCCTTGTGACTATTAAGCAACCATTAGCACTTGGTTTAAAGCTGCTGTTATGGGAAACAACCACAAGGCGGCAGCATTATTACGTTCTCAACGCTTGTTACTAGTGCAAAAGAGTCTTCCTGAAAGTAGTGTTCCAAGGTTGTAAATTAGAGTGGAATGTGCTGGGACAAGCCCCCAGAAGTTTATGTCACCTTACTTATGTTTGTTTTTTAAATTTAATTTCTATTTCTTATCGGAGTAAATTTGATTAGAGTGTTGTGGTTTTCTGGCTGTACAGAATCTGCTCAATGATTCATACATATGTCTGGTCATCTTCGGATCCTGTTACCTTGTATGTTATTACAGAAAGTTGAGTAGACCTCCCTTGGTATTTGGTAGGTGTTTTGTCTTTATATATTTTATATGTATTGGTGAGTATATAATTCATATGGTTTATATGTTATATGTTTATATACATTTAACATACATTAGTATATCTGTGTTAGCCCCATAGTCCTAATTTATCCATCCTCCCACCTTTCATTTTGGCTAACCATTAGTTTGTTTTATAAGTCTGTGAGTGTCTTTTTCTGTGAAAATATGTTTATTGGTAGCAACCTTAGGCTAACATGTATACAAGATATCATAGGATATTTATCATTCCCTCTTGACTTACTTAAGCTAATATGATTATTTCTAGGCTCATGTGTAGTCCTGAAAACGGCATTGTTCATTTTTTTCCCGAGGCTACTCTTCCATTCGGTATGTGTACCACTTCTTCTGTGTCCATTTATCTGTTGATGGACATTTTGTTTGCTTCCATGTCTTGGCTATTGTAAATACTGCTGCAATACACGATTTTCCATCCCGTGTCTTTTTTTTTTTAAGATTTTTTTTTAAATTAATTAATGAATTTATTTATTTATTTTTGGCTGTGCTGGTTCCTTGTTTCTGTGCGAGGGCTTTCTCCAGTTGCGGCAAGTGGGGGCCACTCCTCATCACGGTGCGCGGGCCTCCCACCATCGCGGCCTCTCCCGCTGCGGAGCACAGGCTCCAGATGCGCAGGCTCAGCAGCTTTGGCTCACGGGCCCAATTGCTCCGCGGCATGCGGGATCCTCCCAGACCAGGGATCGAACCCGTGGCCCCTGCCTTGGCAGGCAGACTCTCAACCACTGCACCACCAGGGAAGCCCCATCCCGTGTCTTTTTGATTCTGACTTTCACAGGTGAAAGGCCCAATAGTGGGACTTCCGGATCATATGGTGACTCAATTTTTACCTTTAAATGCGCTGCCATTCTGTTCCTATTATTGGCCGTTACCAGTTTACATCCCACTTAGACCGAGAGGTTACGCTATTCTCCACAACTTCTTCAACATCTATTGTTTGTAGACTTTTTGCTGATGGTCATTCTGACTGGTGTGAGGTGATACCTTTGTGTAGATTGGATTTGCATGCGTCTCATATTTCCTGATGTTTTGCGTTTATCAGTGTCCTTTTCACTTTTTTTTTAAGATTGAGCGAAACGTACAACTTCTAACTGCCTTCTTGAAAAATTTGCTGCGTTTGGATTCTTTTGGCCATTCCCTTCCCCAGGACATTTTTTGAGGGCATGAGTCATTTACAGCCCTGCAGTCCTTGTGAATATTAGTGACCATTAGCAGTAGATTTAAAGCTGCTGTTTGAGGAAACGGCTTTTGGGTGGCAGGATTTCTACGTTGCCAACTCTGCTTGCTAGGGAAACAGAACTTCGCTGCAAGTTGTGGTTTTAGGTTGCAGATTAGAGTGGAATGTGCCAGGACAAACCCCCATAAGTTTAACCTCCGTAATTCTTGTCTGTCTCTTTAAGTTGTAGTTTTTATCAGAGCAAATTTGATTGAAAAAAATTTTTTTTTGTAGGAGTACAGAATCTTGTTCATTTACACATATACCTATATTTATTGATCTTTGGGTCCTTTTCCATGTAGGTTGTTACAGAGTGTTGAGTAGACCACTCTTGGTATTCCATAGGTCTTTGGGGATTATATATTTTATATGTATTAGTATATGTGTGTTAACCCCAATATCCTAATTTATCCATTCCTCACACGTTTTCTTTGGCTTAACCATAAGTTTGTCTTCTCAATCTGAGATTGCCTTTCTCTATGGAAATATGTTCATTTTTATGAATTTTCAGATAACATAAGGGACATCATAGGGCATTTGTCTTTCTCATTCTGACTTACTTCACGTTGTGTGATTATCTCTAGGCTCCTCTGTGGTGCTGCATATGCCATTCTTTTATTTTTTTCCGTGACGGATATTCCATTCTGTCCATATTACCACTTCTTCTTTGTCCATTCATCTGATTATGGACCTTTTTTGTGTTTCCATGTCTTGGCTATTTCAGTATTGCTGCAGTGCACATTTGCCTGCCTCTGTCTTTCCGATTCTTGTGGTCTTAGGTTATAGGCCCAAAAGGTGCCCTGCCGCATCATATGGTAGCTCAATTTTTACGTTTTAAAGCAGCTCCGTTCAGTTTTCGTTAGTGCTGTTACCACTTTACATTCCACCAGCATCTAGAAATTACAGAGTTCTCTAAAAGCCCTTAGCATTTATAGTTTGTAGACTTTTTGCTGATGGTCATTTGACTGGTGTGAGCTGAAACGTTTTCACGTTGGATTTGCATGTGGCTAATAATTCCTTATACTGAACTTTAGGCATGTCCTCTTTTTTCTTTTCCTTCTTTTTTAAAGAGTGACTACAACTTCCCTCTTCGTATTGACTTCTTGAAAAAGTTGTAATGTGTAGAATTTTCTTGCCTATTCCCTACCCCAGGGCATTTGTTGAGGGCAGGTGTCATTTACAGCCCTGCAGTCCTTGTGACTATTAAGCAACCATTAGCACTTGGTTTAAAGCTGCTGTTATGGGAAACAACCACAAGGCGGCAGCATTATTACGTTCTCAACGCTTGTTACTAGTGCAAAAGAGTCTTCCTGAAAGTAGTGTTCCAAGGTTGTAAATTAGAGTGGAATGTGCTGGGACAAGCCCCCAGAAGTTTATGTCACCTTACTTATGTTTGTTTTTTAAATTTAATTTCTATTTCTTATCGGAGTAAATTTGATTAGAGTGTTGTGGTTTTCTGGCTGTACAGAATCTGCTCAATGATTCATACATATGTCTGGTCATCTTCGGATCCTGTTACCTTGTATGTTATTACAGAAAGTTGAGTAGACCTCCCTTGGTATTTGGTAGGTGTTTTGTCTTTATATATTTTATATGTATTGGTGAGTATATAATTCATATGGTTTATATGTTATATGTTTATATACATTTAACATACATTAGTATATCTATGTTAGCCCCATAGTCCTAATTTATCCATCCTCCCACCTTTCATTTTGGCTAACCATTAGTTTGTTTTATAAGTCTGTGAGTGTCTTTTTCTGTGAAAATATGTTTATTGGTAGCAACCTTAGGCTAACATGTATACAAGATATCATAGGATATTTATCATTCCCTCTTGACTTACTTAAGCTAATATGATTATTTCTAGGCTCATGTGTAGTCCTGAAAACGGCATTGTTCATTTTTTTCCCGAGGCTACTCTTCCATTCGGTATGTGTACCACTTCTTCTGTGTCCATTTATCTGTTGATGGACATTTTGTTTGCTTCCATGTCTTGGCTATTGTAAATACTGCTGCAATACACGATTTTCCATCCCGTGTCTTTTTTTTTTTAAGATTTTTTTTTAAATTAATTAATGAATTTATTTATTTATTTTTGGCTGTGCTGGTTCCTTGTTTCTGTGCGAGGGCTTTCTCCAGTTGCGGCAAGTGGGGGCCACTCCTCATCACGGTGCGCGGGCCTCCCACCATCGCGGCCTCTCCCGCTGCGGAGCACAGGCTCCAGATGCGCAGGCTCAGCAGCTTTGGCTCACGGGCCCAATTGCTCCGCGGCATGCGGGATCCTCCCAGACCAGGGATCGAACCCGTGGCCCCTGCCTTGGCAGGCAGACTCTCAACCACTGCACCACCAGGGAAGCCCCATCCCGTGTCTTTTTGATTCTGACTTTCACAGGTGAAAGGCCCAATAGTGGGACTTCCGGATCATATGGTGACTCAATTTTTACCTTTAAATGCGCTGCCATTCTGTTCCTATTATTGGCCGTTACCAGTTTACATCCCACTTAGACCGAGAGGTTACGCTATTCTCCACAACTTCTTCAACATCTATTGTTTGTAGACTTTTTGCTGATGGTCATTCTGACTGGTGTGAGGTGATACCTTTGTGTAGATTGGATTTGCATGCGTCTCATATTTCCTGATGTTTTGCGTTTATCAGTGTCCTTTTCACTTTTTTTTTAAGATTGAGCGAAACGTACAACTTCTAACTGCCTTCTTGAAAAATTTGCTGCGTTTGGATTCTTTTGGCCATTCCCTTCCCCAGGACATTTTTTGAGGGCATGAGTCATTTACAGCCCTGCAGTCCTTGTGAATATTAGTGACCATTAGCAGTAGATTTAAAGCTGCTGTTTGAGGAAACGGCTTTTGGGTGGCAGGATTTCTACGTTGCCAACTCTGCTTGCTAGGGAAACAGAACTTCGCTGCAAGTTGTGGTTTTAGGTTGCAGATTAGAGTGGAATGTGCCAGGACAAACCCCCATAAGTTTAACCTCCGTAATTCTTGTCTGTCTCTTTAAGTTGTAGTTTTTATCAGAGCAAATTTGATTGAAAAAAATTTTTTTTTGTAGGAGTACAGAATCTTGTTCATTTACACATATACCTATATTTATTGATCTTTGGGTCCTTTTCCATGTAGGTTGTTACAGAGTGTTGAGTAGACCACTCTTGGTATTCCATAGGTCTTTGGGGATTATATATTTTATATGTATTAGTATATGTGTGTTAACCCCAATATCCTAATTTATCCATTCCTCACACGTTTTCTTTGGCTTAACCATAAGTTTGTCTTCTCAATCTGAGATTGCCTTTCTCTATGGAAATATGTTCATTTTTATGAATTTTCAGATAACATAAGGGACATCATAGGGCATTTGTCTTTCTCATTCTGACTTACTTCACGTTGTGTGATTATCTCTAGGCTCCTCTGTGGTGCTGCATATGCCATTCTTTTATTTTTTTCCGTGACGGATATTCCATTCTGTCCATATTACCACTTCTTCTTTGTCCATTCATCTGATTATGGACCTTTTTTGTGTTTCCATGTCTTGGCTATTTCAGTATTGCTGCAGTGCACATTTGCCTGCCTCTGTCTTTCCGATTCTTGTGGTCTTAGGTTATAGGCCCAAAAGGTGCCCTGCCGCATCATATGGTAGCTCAATTTTTACGTTTTAAAGCAGCTCCGTTCAGTTTTCGTTAGTGCTGTTACCACTTTACATTCCACCAGCATCTAGAAATTACAGAGTTCTCTAAAAGCCCTTAGCATTTATAGTTTGTAGACTTTTTGCTGATGGTCATTTGACTGGTGTGAGCTGAAACGTTTTCACGTTGGATTTGCATGTGGCTAATAATTCCTTATACTGAACTTTAGGCATGTCCTCTTTTTTCTTTTCCTTCTTTTTTAAAGAGTGACTACAACTTCCCTCTTCGTATTGACTTCTTGAAAAAGTTGTAATGTGTAGAATTTTCTTGCCTATTCCCTACCCCAGGGCATTTGTTGAGGGCAGGTGTCATTTACAGCCCTGCAGTCCTTGTGACTATTAAGCAACCATTAGCACTTGGTTTAAAGCTGCTGTTATGGGAAACAACCACAAGGCGGCAGCATTATTACGTTCTCAACGCTTGTTACTAGTGCAAAAGAGTCTTCCTGAAAGTAGTGTTCCAAGGTTGTAAATTAGAGTGGAATGTGCTGGGACAAGCCCCCAGAAGTTTATGTCACCTTACTTATGTTTGTTTTTTAAATTTAATTTCTATTTCTTATCGGAGTAAATTTGATTAGAGTGTTGTGGTTTTCTGGCTGTACAGAATCTGCTCAATGATTCATACATATGTCTGGTCATCTTCGGATCCTGTTACCTTGTATGTTATTACAGAAAGTTGAGTAGACCTCCCTTGGTATTTGGTAGGTGTTTTGTCTTTATATATTTTATATGTATTGGTGAGTATATAATTCATATGGTTTATATGTTATATGTTTATATACATTTAACATACATTAGTATATCTATGTTAGCCCCATAGTCCTAATTTATCCATCCTCCCACCTTTCATTTTGGCTAACCATTAGTTTGTTTTATAAGTCTGTGAGTGTCTTTTTCTGTGAAAATATGTTTATTGGTAGCAACCTTAGGCTAACATGTATACAAGATATCATAGGATATTTATCATTCCCTCTTGACTTACTTAAGCTAATATGATTATTTCTAGGCTCATGTGTAGTCCTGAAAACGGCATTGTTCATTTTTTTCCCGAGGCTACTCTTCCATTCGGTATGTGTACCACTTCTTCTGTGTCCATTTATCTGTTGATGGACATTTTGTTTGCTTCCATGTCTTGGCTATTGTAAATACTGCTGCAATACACGATTTTCCATCCCGTGTCTTTTTTTTTTTAAGATTTTTTTTTAAATTAATTAATGAATTTATTTATTTATTTTTGGCTGTGCTGGTTCCTTGTTTCTGTGCGAGGGCTTTCTCCAGTTGCGGCAAGTGGGGGCCACTCCTCATCACGGTGCGCGGGCCTCCCACCATCGCGGCCTCTCCCGCTGCGGAGCACAGGCTCCAGATGCGCAGGCTCAGCAGCTTTGGCTCACGGGCCCAATTGCTCCGCGGCATGCGGGATCCTCCCAGACCAGGGATCGAACCCGTGGCCCCTGCCTTGGCAGGCAGACTCTCAACCACTGCACCACCAGGGAAGCCCCATCCCGTGTCTTTTTGATTCTGACTTTCACAGGTGAAAGGCCCAATAGTGGGACTTCCGGATCATATGGTGACTCAATTTTTACCTTTAAATGCGCTGCCATTCTGTTCCTATTATTGGCCGTTACCAGTTTACATCCCACTTAGACCGAGAGGTTACGCTATTCTCCACAACTTCTTCAACATCTATTGTTTGTAGACTTTTTGCTGATGGTCATTCTGACTGGTGTGAGGTGATACCTTTGTGTAGATTGGATTTGCATGCGTCTCATATTTCCTGATGTTTTGCGTTTATCAGTGTCCTTTTCACTTTTTTTTTAAGATTGAGCGAAACGTACAACTTCTAACTGCCTTCTTGAAAAATTTGCTGCGTTTGGATTCTTTTGGCCATTCCCTTCCCCAGGACATTTTTTGAGGGCATGAGTCATTTACAGCCCTGCAGTCCTTGTGAATATTAGTGACCATTAGCAGTAGATTTAAAGCTGCTGTTTGAGGAAACGGCTTTTGGGTGGCAGGATTTCTACGTTGCCAACTCTGCTTGCTAGGGAAACAGAACTTCGCTGCAAGTTGTGGTTTTAGGTTGCAGATTAGAGTGGAATGTGCCAGGACAAACCCCCATAAGTTTAACCTCCGTAATTCTTGTCTGTCTCTTTAAGTTGTAGTTTTTATCAGAGCAAATTTGATTGAAAAAAATTTTTTTTTGTAGGAGTACAGAATCTTGTTCATTTACACATATACCTATATTTATTGATCTTTGGGTCCTTTTCCATGTAGGTTGTTACAGAGTGTTGAGTAGACCACTCTTGGTATTCCATAGGTCTTTGGGGATTATATATTTTATATGTATTAGTATATGTGTGTTAACCCCAATATCCTAATTTATCCATTCCTCACACGTTTTCTTTGGCTTAACCATAAGTTTGTCTTCTCAATCTGAGATTGCCTTTCTCTATGGAAATATGTTCATTTTTATGAATTTTCAGATAACATAAGGGACATCATAGGGCATTTGTCTTTCTCATTCTGACTTACTTCACGTTGTGTGATTATCTCTAGGCTCCTCTGTGGTGCTGCATATGCCATTCTTTTATTTTTTTCCGTGACGGATATTCCATTCTGTCCATATTACCACTTCTTCTTTGTCCATTCATCTGATTATGGACCTTTTTTGTGTTTCCATGTCTTGGCTATTTCAGTATTGCTGCAGTGCACATTTGCCTGCCTCTGTCTTTCCGATTCTTGTGGTCTTAGGTTATAGGCCCAAAAGGTGCCCTGCCGCATCATATGGTAGCTCAATTTTTACGTTTTAAAGCAGCTCCGTTCAGTTTTCGTTAGTGCTGTTACCACTTTACATTCCACCAGCATCTAGAAATTACAGAGTTCTCTAAAAGCCCTTAGCATTTATAGTTTGTAGACTTTTTGCTGATGGTCATTTGACTGGTGTGAGCTGAAACGTTTTCACGTTGGATTTGCATGTGGCTAATAATTCCTTATACTGAACTTTAGGCATGTCCTCTTTTTTCTTTTCCTTCTTTTTTAAAGAGTGACTACAACTTCCCTCTTCGTATTGACTTCTTGAAAAAGTTGTAATGTGTAGAATTTTCTTGCCTATTCCCTACCCCAGGGCATTTGTTGAGGGCAGGTGTCATTTACAGCCCTGCAGTCCTTGTGACTATTAAGCAACCATTAGCACTTGGTTTAAAGCTGCTGTTATGGGAAACAACCACAAGGCGGCAGCATTATTACGTTCTCAACGCTTGTTACTAGTGCAAAAGAGTCTTCCTGAAAGTAGTGTTCCAAGGTTGTAAATTAGAGTGGAATGTGCTGGGACAAGCCCCCAGAAGTTTATGTCACCTTACTTATGTTTGTTTTTTAAATTTAATTTCTATTTCTTATCGGAGTAAATTTGATTAGAGTGTTGTGGTTTTCTGGCTGTACAGAATCTGCTCAATGATTCATACATATGTCTGGTCATCTTCGGATCCTGTTACCTTGTATGTTATTACAGAAAGTTGAGTAGACCTCCCTTGGTATTTGGTAGGTGTTTTGTCTTTATATATTTTATATGTATTGGTGAGTATATAATTCATATGGTTTATATGTTATATGTTTATATACATTTAACATACATTAGTATATCTATGTTAGCCCCATAGTCCTAATTTATCCATCCTCCCACCTTTCATTTTGGCTAACCATTAGTTTGTTTTATAAGTCTGTGAGTGTCTTTTTCTGTGAAAATATGTTTATTGGTAGCAACCTTAGGCTAACATGTATACAAGATATCATAGGATATTTATCATTCCCTCTTGACTTACTTAAGCTAATATGATTATTTCTAGGCTCATGTGTAGTCCTGAAAACGGCATTGTTCATTTTTTTCCCGAGGCTACTCTTCCATTCGGTATGTGTACCACTTCTTCTGTGTCCATTTATCTGTTGATGGACATTTTGTTTGCTTCCATGTCTTGGCTATTGTAAATACTGCTGCAATACACGATTTTCCATCCCGTGTCTTTTTTTTTTTAAGATTTTTTTTTTAATTAATTAATGAATTTATTTATTTATTTTTGGCTGTGCTGGTTCCTTGTTTCTGTGCGAGGGCTTTCTCCAGTTGCGGCAAGTGGGGGCCACTCCTCATCACGGTGCGCGGGCCTCCCACCATCGCGGCCTCTCCCGCTGCGGAGCACAGGCTCCAGATGCGCAGGCTCAGCAGCTTTGGCTCACGGGCCCAATTGCTCCGCGGCATGCGGGATCCTCCCAGACCAGGGATCGAACCCGTGGCCCCTGCCTTGGCAGGCAGACTCTCAACCACTGCACCACCAGGGAAGCCCCATCCCGTGTCTTTTTGATTCTGACTTTCACAGGTGAAAGGCCCAATAGTGGGACTTCCGGATCATATGGTGACTCAATTTTTACCTTTAAATGCGCTGCCATTCTGTTCCTATTATTGGCCGTTACCAGTTTACATCCCACTTAGACCGAGAGGTTACGCTATTCTCCACAACTTCTTCAACATCTATTGTTTGTAGACTTTTTGCTGATGGTCATTCTGACTGGTGTGAGGTGATACCTTTGTGTAGATTGGATTTGCATGCGTCTCATATTTCCTGATGTTTTGCGTTTATCAGTGTCCTTTTCACTTTTTTTTTAAGATTGAGTGAAACGTACAACTTCTAACTGCCTTCTTGAAAAATTTGCTGCGTTTGGATTTTTTTGGCCATTCCCTTCCCCAGGACATTTTTTGAGGGCATGAGTCATTTACAGCCCTGCAGTCCTTGTGAATATTAGTGACCATTAGCAGTAGATTTAAAGCTGCTGTTTGAGGAAACGGCTTTTGGGTGGCAGGATTTCTACGTTGCCAACTCTGCTTGCTAGGGAAACAGAACTTCGCTGCAAGTTGTGGTTTTAGGTTGCAGATTAGAGTGGAATGTGCCAGGACAAACCCCCATAAGTTTAACCTCCGTAATTCTTGTCTGTCTCTTTAAGTTGTAGTTTTTATCAGAGCAAATTTGATTGAAAAAAATTTTTTTTTTGTAGGAGTACAGAATCTTGTTCATTTACACATATACCTATATTTATTGATCTTTGGGTCCTTTTCCATGTAGGTTGTTACAGAGTGTTGAGTAGACCACTCTTGGTATTCCATAGGTCTTTGGGGATTATATATTTTATATGTATTAGTATATGTGTGTTAACCCCAATATCCTAATTTATCCATTCCTCACACGTTTTCTTTGGCTTAACCATAAGTTTGTCTTCTCAATCTGAGATTGCCTTTCTCTATGGAAATATGTTCATTTTTATGAATTTTCAGATAACATAAGGGACATCATAGGGCATTTGTCTTTCTCATTCTGACTTACTTCACGTTGTGTGATTATCTCTAGGCTCCTCTGTGGTGCTGCATATGCCATTCTTTTATTTTTTTCCGTGACGGATATTCCATTCTGTCCATATTACCACTTCTTCTTTGTCCATTCATCTGATTATGGACCTTTTTTGTGTTTCCATGTCTTGGCTATTTCAGTATTGCTGCAGTGCACATTTGCCTGCCTCTGTCTTTCCGATTCTGGTGGTCTTAGTTTATAGGCCCAAAAGGTGCCCTGCCGCATCATATGATAGCTCAATTTTTACCTTTTCAAGCAGCTCCATTCAGTTTGCATTAGTGCTGTTACCACTTTAAATCCCACCAGCAGCTAGAAGGTACACAGTTCTCTAAAACCCCTTCAGCATTTATAGTTTGTAGAGTTTTTGCTGATGGTCCTGACTGGTGTGAGCTGAAACCTTTTTGAATTTGAATTTGCATGTGGCTAATAATTCCTTATACTGAACTTTAGGCATGTCCTCTTTTTTCTTTTCCTTCTTTTTTAAAGAGTGACTACAACTTCCCTCTTCGTATTGACTTCTTGAAAAAGTTGTAATGTGTAGAATTTTCTTGCCTATTCCCTACCCCAGGGCATTTGTTGAGGGCAGGTGTCATTTACAGCCCTGCAGTCCTTGTGACTATTAAGCAACCATTAGCACTTGGTTTAAAGCTGCTGTTATGGGAAACAACCACAAGGCGGCAGCATTATTACGTTCTCAACGCTTGTTACTAGTGCAAAAGAGTCTTCCTGAAAGTAGTGTTCCAAGGTTGTAAATTAGAGTGGAATGTGCTGGGACAAGCCCCCAGAAGTTTATGTCACCTTACTTATGTTTGTTTTTTAAATTTAATTTCTATTTCTTATCGGAGTAAATTTGATTAGAGTGTTGTGGTTTTCTGGCTGTACAGAATCTGCTCAATGATTCATACATATGTCTGGTCATCTTCGGATCCTGTTACCTTGTATGTTATTACAGAAAGTTGAGTAGACCTCCCTTGGTATTTGGTAGGTGTTTTGTCTTTATATATTTTATATGTATTGGTGAGTATATAATTCATATGGTTTATATGTTATATGTTTATATACATTTAACATACATTAGTATATCTGTGTTAGCCCCATAGTCCTAATTTATCCATCCTCCCACCTTTCATTTTGGCTAACCATTAGTTTGTTTTATAAGTCTGTGAGTGTCTTTTTCTGTGAAAATATGTTTATTGGTAGCAACCTTAGGCTAACATGTATACAAGATATCATAGGATATTTATCATTCCCTCTTGACTTACTTAAGCTAATATGATTATTTCTAGGCTCATGTGTAGTCCTGAAAACGGCATTGTTCATTTTTTTCCCGAGGCTACTCTTCCATTCGGTATGTGTACCACTTCTTCTGTGTCCATTTATCTGTTGATGGACATTTTGTTTGCTTCCATGTCTTGGCTATTGTAAATACTGCTGCAATACACGATTTTCCATCCCGTGTCTTTTTTTTTTTAAGATTTTTTTTTAAATTAATTAATGAATTTATTTATTTATTTTTGGCTGTGCTGGTTCCTTGTTTCTGTGCGAGGGCTTTCTCCAGTTGCGGCAAGTGGGGGCCACTCCTCATCACGGTGCGCGGGCCTCCCACCATCGCGGCCTCTCCCGCTGCGGAGCACAGGCTCCAGATGCGCAGGCTCAGCAGCTTTGGCTCACGGGCCCAATTGCTCCGCGGCATGCGGGATCCTCCCAGACCAGGGATCGAACCCGTGGCCCCTGCCTTGGCAGGCAGACTCTCAACCACTGCACCACCAGGGAAGCCCCATCCCGTGTCTTTTTGATTCTGACTTTCACAGGTGAAAGGCCCAATAGTGGGACTTCCGGATCATATGGTGACTCAATTTTTACCTTTAAATGCGCTGCCATTCTGTTCCTATTATTGGCCGTTACCAGTTTACATCCCACTTAGACCGAGAGGTTACGCTATTCTCCACAACTTCTTCAACATCTATTGTTTGTAGACTTTTTGCTGATGGTCATTCTGACTGGTGTGAGGTGATACCTTTGTGTAGATTGGATTTGCATGCGTCTCATATTTCCTGATGTTTTGCGTTTATCAGTGTCCTTTTCACTTTTTTTTTAAGATTGAGCGAAACGTACAACTTCTAACTGCCTTCTTGAAAAATTTGCTGCGTTTGGATTCTTTTGGCCATTCCCTTCCCCAGGACATTTTTTGAGGGCATGAGTCATTTACAGCCCTGCAGTCCTTGTGAATATTAGTGACCATTAGCAGTAGATTTAAAGCTGCTGTTTGAGGAAACGGCTTTTGGGTGGCAGGATTTCTACGTTGCCAACTCTGCTTGCTAGGGAAACAGAACTTCACTGCAAGTTGTGGTTTTAGGTTGCAGATTAGAGTGGAATGTGCCAGGACAAACCCCCATAAGTTTAACCTCCGTAATTCTTGTCTGTCTCTTTAAGTTGTAGTTTTTATCAGAGCAAATTTGATTGAAAAAAAATTTTTTTTTGTAGGAGTACAGAATCTTGTTCATTTACACATATACCTATATTTATTGATCTTTGGGTCCTTTTCCATGTAGGTTGTTACAGAGTGTTGAGTAGACCACTCTTGGTATTCCATAGGTCTTTGGGGATTATATATTTTATATGTATTAGTATATGTGTGTTAACCCCAATATCCTAATTTATCCATTCCTCACACGTTTTCTTTGTCTTAACCATAAGTTTGTCTTCTCAATCTGAGATTGCCTTTCTCTATGGAAATATGTTCATTTTTATGAATTTTCAGATAACATAAGGGACATCATAGGGCATTTGTCTTTCTCATTCTGACTTACTTCACGTTGTGTGATTATCTCTAGGCTCCTCTGTGGTGCTGCATATGCCATTCTTTTATTTTTTTCCGTGACGGATATTCCATTCTGTCCATATTACCACTTCTTCTTTGTCCATTCATCTGATTATGGACCTTTTTTGTGTTTCCATGTCTTGGCTATTTCAGTATTGCTGCAGTGCACATTTGCCTGCCTCTGTCTTTCCGATTCTTGTGGTCTTAGGTTATAGGCACAAAAGGTGCCCTGCCGCATCATATGGTAGCTCAATTTTTACGTTTTAAAGCAGCTCCGTTCAGTTTTCGTTAGTGCTGTTACCACTTTACATTCCACCAGCATCTAGAAATTACAGAGTTCTCTAAAAGCCCTTAGCATTTATAGTTTGTAGACTTTTTGCTGATGGTCATTTGACTGGTGTGAGCTGAAACGTTTTCACGTTGGATTTGCATGTGGCTAATAATTCCTTATACTGAACTTTAGGCATGTCCTCTTTTTTCTTTTCCTTCTTTTTTAAAGAGTGACTACAACTTCCCTCTTCGTATTGACTTCTTGAAAAAGTTGTAATGTGTAGAATTTTCTTGCCTATTCCCTACCCCAGGGCATTTGTTGAGGGCAGGTGTCATTTACAGCCCTGCAGTCCTTGTGACTATTAAGCAACCATTAGCACTTGGTTTAAAGCTGCTGTTATGGGAAACAACCACAAGGCGGCAGCATTATTACGTTCTCAACGCTTGTTACTAGTGCAAAAGAGTCTTCCTGAAAGTAGTGTTCCAAGGTTGTAAATTAGAGTGGAATGTGCTGGGACAAGCCCCCAGAAGTTTATGTCACCTTACTTATGTTTGTTTTTTAAATTTAATTTCTATTTCTTATCGGAGTAAATTTGATTAGAGTGTTGTGGTTTTCTGGCTGTACAGAATCTGCTCAATGATTCATACATATGTCTGGTCATCTTCGGATCCTGTTACCTTGTATGTTATTACAGAAAGTTGAGTAGACCTCCCTTGGTATTTGGTAGGTGTTTTGTCTTTATATATTTTATATGTATTGGTGAGTATATAATTCATATGGTTTATATGTTATATGTTTATATACATTTAACATACATTAGTATATCTATGTTAGCCCCATAGTCCTAATTTATCCATCCTCCCACCTTTCATTTTGGCTAACCATTAGTTTGTTTTATAAGTCTGTGAGTGTCTTTTTCTGTGAAAATATGTTTATTGGTAGCAACCTTAGGCTAACATGTATACAAGATATCATAGGATATTTATCATTCCCTCTTGACTTACTTAAGCTAATATGATTATTTCTAGGCTCATGTGTAGTCCTGAAAACGGCATTGTTCATTTTTTTCCCGAGGCTACTCTTCCATTCGGTATGTGTACCACTTCTTCTGTGTCCATTTATCTGTTGATGGACATTTTGTTTGCTTCCATGTCTTGGCTATTGTAAATACTGCTGCAATACACGATTTTCCATCCCGTGTCTTTTTTTTTTTAAGATTTTTTTTTAAATTAATTAATGAATTTATTTATTTATTTTTGGCTGTGCTGGTTCCTTGTTTCTGTGCGAGGGCTTTCTCCAGTTGCGGCAAGTGGGGGCCACTCCTCATCACGGTGCGCGGGCCTCCCACCATCGCGGCCTCTCCCGCTGCGGAGCACAGGCTCCAGATGCGCAGGCTCAGCAGCTTTGGCTCACGGGCCCAATTGCTCCGCGGCATGCGGGATCCTCCCAGACCAGGGATCGAACCCGTGGCCCCTGCCTTGGCAGGCAGACTCTCAACCACTGCACCACCAGGGAAGCCCCATCCCGTGTCTTTTTGATTCTGACTTTCACAGGTGAAAGGCCCAATAGTGGGACTTCCGGATCATATGGTGACTCAATTTTTACCTTTAAATGCGCTGCCATTCTGTTCCTATTATTGGCCGTTACCAGTTTACATCCCACTTAGACCGAGAGGTTACGCTATTCTCCACAACTTCTTCAACATCTATTGTTTGTAGACTTTTTGCTGATGGTCATTCTGACTGGTGTGAGGTGATACCTTTGTGTAGATTGGATTTGCATGCGTCTCATATTTCCTGATGTTTTGCGTTTATCAGTGTCCTTTTCACTTTTTTTTTAAGATTGAGCGAAACGTACAACTTCTAACTGCCTTCTTGAAAAATTTGCTGCGTTTGGATTTTTTTGGCCATTCCCTTCCCCAGGACATTTTTTGAGGGCATGAGTCATTTACAGCCCTGCAGTCCTTGTGAATATTAGTGACCATTAGCAGTAGATTTAAAGCTGCTGTTTGAGGAAACGGCTTTTGGGTGGCAGGATTTCTACGTTGCCAACTCTGCTTGCTAGGGAAACAGAACTTCGCTGCAAGTTGTGGTTTTAGGTTGCAGATTAGAGTGGAATGTGCCAGGACAAACCCCCATAAGTTTAACCTCCGTAATTCTTGTCTGTCTCTTTAAGTTGTAGTTTTTATCAGAGCAAATTTGATTGAAAAAAATTTTTTTTTTGTAGGAGTACAGAATCTTGTTCATTTACACATATACCTATATTTATTGATCTTTGGGTCCTTTTCCATGTAGGTTGTTACAGAGTGTTGAGTAGACCACTCTTGGTATTCCATAGGTCTTTGGGGATTATATATTTTATATGTATTAGTATATGTGTGTTAACCCCAATATCCTAATTTATCCATTCCTCACACGTTTTCTTTGGCTTAACCATAAGTTTGTCTTCTCAATCTGAGATTGCCTTTCTCTATGGAAATATGTTCATTTTTATGAATTTTCAGATAACATAAGGGACATCATAGGGCATTTGTCTTTCTCATTCTGACTTACTTCACGTTGTGTGATTATCTCTAGGCTCCTCTGTGGTGCTGCATATGCCATTCTTTTATTTTTTTCCGTGACGGATATTCCATTCTGTCCATATTACCACTTCTTCTTTGTCCATTCATCTGATTATGGACCTTTTTTGTGTTTCCATGTCTTGGCTATTTCAGTATTGCTGCAGTGCACATTTGCCTGCCTCTGTCTTTCCGATTCTGGTGGTCTTAGTTTATAGGCCCAAAAGGTGCCCTGCCGCATCATATGATAGCTCAATTTTTACCTTTTCAAGCAGCTCCATTCAGTTTGCATTAGTGCTGTTACCACTTTAAATCCCACCAGCAGCTAGAAGGTACACAGTTCTCTAAAACCCCTTCAGCATTTATAGTTTGTAGACTTTTTGCTGATGGTCCTGACTGGTGTGAGCTGAAACCTTTTTGAATTTGAATTTGCATGTGGCTAATAATTCCTTATACTGAACTTTAGGCATGTCCTCTTTTTTCTTTTCCTTCTTTTTTAAAGAGTGACTACAACTTCCCTCTTCGTATTGACTTCTTGAAAAAGTTGTAATGTGTAGAATTTTCTTGCCTATTCCCTACCCCAGGGCATTTGTTGAGGGCAGGTGTCATTTACAGCCCTGCAGTCCTTGTGACTATTAAGCAACCATTAGCACTTGGTTTAAAGCTGCTGTTATGGGAAACAACCACAAGGCGGCAGCATTATTACGTTCTCAACGCTTGTTACTAGTGCAAAAGAGTCTTCCTGAAAGTAGTGTTCCAAGGTTGTAAATTAGAGTGGAATGTGCTGGGACAAGCCCCCAGAAGTTTATGTCACCTTACTTATGTTTGTTTTTTAAATTTAATTTCTATTTCTTATCGGAGTAAATTTGATTAGAGTGTTGTGGTTTTCTGGCTGTACAGAATCTGCTCAATGATTCATACATATGTCTGGTCATCTTCGGATCCTGTTACCTTGTATGTTATTACAGAAAGTTGAGTAGACCTCCCTTGGTATTTGGTAGGTGTTTTGTCTTTATATATTTTATATGTATTGGTGAGTATATAATTCATATGGTTTATATGTTATATGTTTATATACATTTAACATACATTAGTATATCTGTGTTAGCCCCATAGTCCTAATTTATCCATCCTCCCACCTTTCATTTTGGCTAACCATTAGTTTGTTTTATAAGTCTGTGAGTGTCTTTTTCTGTGAAAATATGTTTATTGGTAGCAACCTTAGGCTAACATGTATACAAGATATCATAGGATATTTATCATTCCCTCTTGACTTACTTAAGCTAATATGATTATTTCTAGGCTCATGTGTAGTCCTGAAAACGGCATTGTTCATTTTTTTCCCGAGGCTACTCTTCCATTCGGTATGTGTACCACTTCTTCTGTGTCCATTTATCTGTTGATGGACATTTTGTTTGCTTCCATGTCTTGGCTATTGTAAATACTGCTGCAATACACGATTTTCCATCCCGTGTCTTTTTTTTTTTAAGATTTTTTTTTAAATTTATTTATTTATTTATTTATTTATTTTTGGCTGTGCTGGTTCCTTGTTTCTGTGCGAGGGCTTTCTCCAGTTGCGGCAAGTGGGGGCCACTCCTCATCACGGTGCGCGGGCCTCCCACCATCGCGGCCTCTCCCGCTGCAGAGCACAGGCTCCAGATGCGCAGGCTCAGCAGCTTTGGCTCACGGGCCCAATTGCTCCGCGGCATGCGGGATCCTCCCAGACCAGGGATCGAACCCGTGGCCCCTGCCTTGGCAGGCAGACTCTCAACCACTGCACCACCAGGGAAGCCCCATCCCGTGTCTTTTTGATTCTGACTTTCACAGGTGAAAGGCCCAATAGTGGGACTTCCGGATCATATGGTGACTCAATTTTTACCTTTAAATGCGCTGCCATTCTGTTCCTATTATTGGCCGTTACCAGTTTACATCCCACTTAGACCGAGAGGTTACGCTATTCTCCACAACTTCTTCAACATCTATTGTTTGTAGACTTTTTGCTGATGGTCATTCTGACTGGTGTGAGGTGATACCTTTGTGTAGATTGGATTTGCATGCGTCTCATATTTCCTGATGTTTTGCGTTTATCAGTGTCCTTTTCACTTTTTTTTTAAGATTGAGCGAAACGTACAACTTCTAACTGCCTTCTTGAAAAATTTGCTGCGTTTGGATTCTTTTGGCCATTCCCTTCCCCAGGACATTTTTTGAGGGCATGAGTCATTTACAGCCCTGCAGTCCTTGTGAATATTAGTGACCATTAGCAGTAGATTTAAAGCTGCTGTTTGAGGAAACGGCTTTTGGGTGGCAGGATTTCTACGTTGCCAACTCTGCTTGCTAGGGAAACAGAACTTCGCTGCAAGTTGTGGTTTTAGGTTGCAGATTAGAGTGGAATGTGCCAGGACAAACCCCCATAAGTTTAACCTCCGTAATTCTTGTCTGTCTCTTTAAGTTGTAGTTTTTATCAGAGCAAATTTGATTGAAAAAAAATTTTTTTTTGTAGGAGTACAGAATCTTGTTCATTTACACATATACCTATATTTATTGATCTTTGGGTCCTTTTCCATGTAGGTTGTTACAGAGTGTTGAGTAGACCACTCTTGGTATTCCATAGGTCTTTGGGGATTATATATTTTATATGTATTAGTATATGTGTGTTAACCCCAATATCCTAATTTATCCATTCCTCACACGTTTTCTTTGGCTTAACCATAAGTTTGTCTTCTCAATCTGAGATTGCCTTTCTCTATGGAAATATGTTCATTTTTATGAATTTTCAGATAACATAAGGGACATCATAGGGCATTTGTCTTTCTCATTCTGACTTACTTCACGTTGTGTGATTATCTCTAGGCTCCTCTGTGGTGCTGCATATGCCATTCTTTTATTTTTTTCCGTGACGGATATTCCATTCTGTCCATATTACCACTTCTTCTTTGTCCATTCGTCTGATTATGGACCTTTTTTGTGTTTCCATGTCTTGGCTATTTCAGTATTGCTGCAGTGCACATTTGCCTGCCTCTGTCTTTCCGATTCTTGTGGTCTTAGGTTATAGGCCCAAAAGGTGCCCTGCCGCATCATATGGTAGCTCAATTTTTACGTTTTAAAGCAGCTCCGTTCAGTTTTCGTTAGTGCTGTTACCACTTTACATTCCACCAGCATCTAGAAATTACAGAGTTCTCTAAAAGCCCTTAGCATTTATAGTTTGTAGACTTTTTGCTGATGGTCATTTGACTGGTGTGAGCTGAAACGTTTTCACGTTGGATTTGCATGTGGCTAATAATTCCTTATACTGAACTTTAGGCATGTCCTCTTTTTTCTTTTCCTTCTTTTTTAAAGAGTGACTACAACTTCCCTCTTCGTATTGACTTCTTGAAAAAGTTGTAATGTGTAGAATTTTCTTGCCTATTCCCTACCCCAGGGCATTTGTTGAGGGCAGGTGTCATTTACAGCCCTGCAGTCCTTGTGACTATTAAGCAACCATTAGCACTTGGTTTAAAGCTGCTGTTACGGGAAACAACCACAAGGCGGCAGCATTATTACGTTCTCAACGCTTGTTACTAGTGCAAAAGAGTCTTCCTGAAAGTAGTGTTCCAAGGTTGTAAATTAGAGTGGAATGTGCTGGGACAAGCCCCCAGAAGTTTATGTCACCTTACTTATGTTTGTTTTTTAAATTTAATTTCTATTTCTTATCGGAGTAAATTTGATTAGAGTGTTGTGGTTTTCTGGCTGTACAGAATCTGCTCAATGATTCATACATATGTCTGGTCATCTTCGGATCCTGTTACCTTGTATGTTATTACAGAAAGTTGAGTAGACCTCCCTTGGTATTTGGTAGGTGTTTTGTCTTTATATATTTTATATGTATTGGTGAGTATATAATTCATATGGTTTATATGTTATATGTTTATATACATTTAACATACATTAGTATATCTGTGTTAGCCCCATAGTCCTAATTTATCCATCCTCCCACCTTTCATTTTGGCTAACCATTAGTTTGTTTTATAAGTCTGTGAGTGTCTTTTTCTGTGAAAATATGTTTATTGGTAGCAACCTTAGGCTAACATGTATACAAGATATCATAGGATATTTATCATTCCCTCTTGACTTACTTAAGCTAATATGATTATTTCTAGGCTCATGTGTAGTCCTGAAAACGGCATTGTTCATTTTTTTCCCGAGGCTACTCTTCCATTCGGTATGTGTACCACTTCTTCTGTGTCCATTTATCTGTTGATGGACATTTTGTTTGCTTCCATGTCTTGGCTATTGTAAATACTGCTGCAATACACGATTTTCCATCCCGTGTCTTTTTTTTTTTAAGATTTTTTTTTTAAAATTAATTAATTTATTTATTTATTTATTTTTGGCTGTGCTGGTTCCTTGTTTCTGTGCGAGGGCTTTCTCCAGTTGCGGCAAGTGGGGGCCACTCCTCATCACGGTGCGCGGGCCTCCCACCATCGCGGCCTCTCCCGCTGCGGAGCACAGGCTCCAGATGCGCAGGCTCAGCAGCTTTGGCTCACGGGCCCAATTGCTCCGCGGCATGCGGGATCCTCCCAGACCAGGGATCGAACCCGTGGCCCCTGCCTTGGCAGGCAGACTCTCAACCACTGCACCACCAGGGAAGCCCCATCCCGTGTCTTTTTGATTCTGACTTTCACAGGTGAAAGGCCCAATAGTGGGACTTCCGGATCATATGGTGACTCAATTTTTACCTTTAAATGCGCTGCCATTCTGTTCCTATTATTGGCCGTTACCAGTTTACATCCCACTTAGACCGAGAGGTTACGCTATTCTCCACAACTTCTTCAACATCTATTGTTTGTAGACTTTTTGCTGATGGTCATTCTGACTGGTGTGAGGTGATACCTTTGTGTAGATTGGATTTGCATGCGTCTCATATTTCCTGATGTTTTGCGTTTATCAGTGTCCTTTTCACTTTTTTTTTAAGATTGAGCGAAACGTACAACTTCTAACTGCCTTCTTGAAAAATTTGCTGCGTTTGGATTTTTTTGGCCATTCCCTTCCCCAGGACATTTTTTGAGGGCATGAGTCATTTACAGCCCTGCAGTCCTTGTGAATATTAGTGACCATTAGCAGTAGATTTAAAGCTGCTGTTTGAGGAAACGGCTTTTGGGTGGCAGGATTTCTACGTTGCCAACTCTGCTTGCTAGGGAAACAGAACTTCGCTGCAAGTTGTGGTTTTAGGTTGCAGATTAGAGTGGAATGTGCCAGGACAAACCCCCATAAGTTTAACCTCCGTAATTCTTGTCTGTCTCTTTAAGTTGTAGTTTTTATCAGAGCAAATTTGATTGAAAAAAAATTTTTTTTTGTAGGAGTACAGAATCTTGTTCATTTACACATATACCTATATTTATTGATCTTTGGGTCCTTTTCCATGTAGGTTGTTACAGAGTGTTGAGTAGACCACTCTTGGTATTCCATAGGTCTTTGGGGATTATATATTTTATATGTATTAGTATATGTGTGTTAACCCCAATATCCTAATTTATCCATTCCTCACACGTTTTCTTTGGCTTAACCATAAGTTTGTCTTCTCAATCTGAGATTGCCTTTCTCTATGGAAATATGTTCATTTTTATGAATTTTCAGATAACATAAGGGACATCATAGGGCATTTGTCTTTCTCATTCTGACTTACTTCACGTTGTGTGATTATCTCTAGGCTCCTCTGTGGTGCTGCATATGCCATTCTTTTATTTTTTTCCGTGACGGATATTCCATTCTGTCCATATTACCACTTCTTCTTTGTCCATTCGTCTGATTATGGACCTTTTTTGTGTTTCCATGTCTTGGCTATTTCAGTATTGCTGCAGTGCACATTTGCCTGCCTCTGTCTTTCCGATTCTTGTGGTCTTAGGTTATAGGCCCAAAAGGTGCCCTGCCGCATCATATGGTAGCTCAATTTTTACGTTTTAAAGCAGCTCCGTTCAGTTTTCGTTAGTGCTGTTACCACTTTACATTCCACCAGCATCTAGAAATTACAGAGTTCTCTAAAAGCCCTTAGCATTTATAGTTTGTAGACTTTTTGCTGATGGTCATTTGACTGGTGTGAGCTGAAACGTTTTCACGTTGGATTTGCATGTGGCTAATAATTCCTTATACTGAACTTTAGGCATGTCCTCTTTTTTCTTTTCCTTCTTTTTTAAAGAGTGACTACAACTTCCCTCTTCGTATTGACTTCTTGAAAAAGTTGTAATGTGTAGAATTTTCTTGCCTATTCCCTACCCCAGGGCATTTGTTGAGGGCAGGTGTCATTTACAGCCCTGCAGTCCTTGTGACTATTAAGCAACCATTAGCACTTGGTTTAAAGCTGCTGTTACGGGAAACAACCACAAGGCGGCAGCATTATTACGTTCTCAACGCTTGTTACTAGTGCAAAAGAGTCTTCCTGAAAGTAGTGTTCCAAGGTTGTAAATTAGAGTGGAATGTGCTGGGACAAGCCCCCAGAAGTTTATGTCACCTTACTTATGTTTGTTTTTTAAATTTAATTTCTATTTCTTATCGGAGTAAATTTGATTAGAGTGTTGTGGTTTTCTGGCTGTACAGAATCTGCTCAATGATTCATACATATGTCTGGTCATCTTCGGATCCTGTTACCTTGTATGTTATTACAGAAAGTTGAGTAGACCTCCCTTGGTATTTGGTAGGTGTTTTGTCTTTATATATTTTATATGTATTGGTGAGTATATAATTCATATGGTTTATATGTTATATGTTTATATACATTTAACATACATTAGTATATCTGTGTTAGCCCCATAGTCCTAATTTATCCATCCTCCCACCTTTCATTTTGGCTAACCATTAGTTTGTTTTATAAGTCTGTGAGTGTCTTTTTCTGTGAAAATATGTTTATTGGTAGCAACCTTAGGCTAACATGTATACAAGATATCATAGGATATTTATCATTCCCTCTTGACTTACTTAAGCTAATATGATTATTTCTAGGCTCATGTGTAGTCCTGAAAACGGCATTGTTCATTTTTTTCCCGAGGCTACTCTTCCATTCGGTATGTGTACCACTTCTTCTGTGTCCATTTATCTGTTGATGGACATTTTGTTTGCTTCCATGTCTTGGCTATTGTAAATACTGCTGCAATACACGATTTTCCATCCCGTGTCTTTTTTTTTTTAAGATTTTTTTTTTAAAATTAATTAATTTATTTATTTATTTATTTTTGGCTGTGCTGGTTCCTTGTTTCTGTGCGAGGGCTTTCTCCAGTTGCGGCAAGTGGGGGCCACTCCTCATCACGGTGCGCGGGCCTCCCACCATCGCGGCCTCTCCCGCTGCGGAGCACAGGCTCCAGATGCGCAGGCTCAGCAGCTTTGGCTCACGGGCCCAATTGCTCCGCGGCATGCGGGATCCTCCCAGACCAGGGATCGAACCCGTGGCCCCTGCCTTGGCAGGCAGACTCTCAACCACTGCACCACCAGGGAAGCCCCATCCCGTGTCTTTTTGATTCTGACTTTCACAGGTGAAAGGCCCAATAGTGGGACTTCCGGATCATATGGTGACTCAATTTTTACCTTTAAATGCGCTGCCATTCTGTTCCTATTATTGGCCGTTACCAGTTTACATCCCACTTAGACCGAGAGGTTACGCTATTCTCCACAACTTCTTCAACATCTATTGTTTGTAGACTTTTTGCTGATGGTCATTCTGACTGGTGTGAGGTGATACCTTTGTGTAGATTGGATTTGCATGCGTCTCATATTTCCTGATGTTTTGCGTTTATCAGTGTCCTTTTCACTTTTTTTTTAAGATTGAGCGAAACGTACAACTTCTAACTGCCTTCTTGAAAAATTTGCTGCGTTTGGATTTTTTTGGCCATTCCCTTCCCCAGGACATTTTTTGAGGGCATGAGTCATTTACAGCCCTGCAGTCCTTGTGAATATTAGTGACCATTAGCAGTAGATTTAAAGCTGCTGTTTGAGGAAACGGCTTTTGGGTGGCAGGATTTCTACGTTGCCAACTCTGCTTGCTAGGGAAACAGAACTTCGCTGCAAGTTGTGGTTTTAGGTTGCAGATTAGAGTGGAATGTGCCAGGACAAACCCCCATAAGTTTAACCTCCGTAATTCTTGTCTGTCTCTTTAAGTTGTAGTTTTTATCAGAGCAAATTTGATTGAAAAAAATTTTTTTTTTGTAGGAGTACAGAATCTTGTTCATTTACACATATACCTATATTTATTGATCTTTGGGTCCTTTTCCATGTAGGTTGTTACAGAGTGTTGAGTAGACCACTCTTGGTATTCCATAGGTCTTTGGGGATTATATATTTTATATGTATTAGTATATGTGTGTTAACCCCAATATCCTAATTTATCCATTCCTCACACGTTTTCTTTGGCTTAACCATAAGTTTGTCTTCTCAATCTGAGATTGCCTTTCTCTATGGAAATATGTTCATTTTTATGAATTTTCAGATAACATAAGGGACATCATAGGGCATTTGTCTTTCTCATTCTGACTTACTTCACGTTGTGTGATTATCTCTAGGCTCCTCTGTGGTGCTGCATATGCCATTCTTTTATTTTTTTCCGTGACGGATATTCCATTCTGTCCATATTACCACTTCTTCTTTGTCCATTCGTCTGATTATGGACCTTTTTTGTGTTTCCATGTCTTGGCTATTTCAGTATTGCTGCAGTGCACATTTGCCTGCCTCTGTCTTTCCGATTCTTGTGGTCTTAGGTTATAGGCCCAAAAGGTGCCCTGCCGCATCATATGGTAGCTCAATTTTTACGTTTTAAAGCAGCTCCGTTCAGTTTTCGTTAGTGCTGTTACCACTTTACATTCCACCAGCATCTAGAAATTACAGAGTTCTCTAAAAGCCCTTAGCATTTATAGTTTGTAGACTTTTTGCTGATGGTCATTTGACTGGTGTGAGCTGAAACGTTTTCACGTTGGATTTGCATGTGGCTAATAATTCCTTATACTGAACTTTAGGCATGTCCTCTTTTTTCTTTTCCTTCTTTTTTAAAGAGTGACTACAACTTCCCTCTTCGTATTGACTTCTTGAAAAAGTTGTAATGTGTAGAATTTTCTTGCCTATTCCCTACCCCAGGGCATTTGTTGAGGGCAGGTGTCATTTACAGCCCTGCAGTCCTTGTGACTATTAAGCAACCATTAGCACTTGGTTTAAAGCTGCTGTTATGGGAAACAACCACAAGGCGGCAGCATTATTACGTTCTCAACGCTTGTTACTAGTGCAAAAGAGTCTTCCTGAAAGTAGTGTTCCAAGGTTGTAAATTAGAGTGGAATGTGCTGGGACAAGCCCCCAGAAGTTTATGTCACCTTACTTATGTTTGTTTTTTAAATTTAATTTCTATTTCTTATCGGAGTAAATTTGATTAGAGTGTTGTGGTTTTCTGGCTGTACAGAATCTGCTCAATGATTCATACATATGTCTGGTCATCTTCGGATCCTGTTACCTTGTATGTTATTACAGAAAGTTGAGTAGACCTCCCTTGGTATTTGGTAGGTGTTTTGTCTTTATATATTTTATATGTATTGGTGAGTATATAATTCATATGGTTTATATGTTATATGTTTATATACATTTAACATACATTAGTATATCTATGTTAGCCCCATAGTCCTAATTTATCCATCCTCCCACCTTTCATTTTGGCTAACCATTAGTTTGTTTTATAAGTCTGTGAGTGTCTTTTTCTGTGAAAATATGTTTATTGGTAGCAACCTTAGGCTAACATGTATACAAGATATCATAGGATATTTATCATTCCCTCTTGACTTACTTAAGCTAATATGATTATTTCTAGGCTCATGTGTAGTCCTGAAAACGGCATTGTTCATTTTTTTCCCGAGGCTACTCTTCCATTCGGTATGTGTACCACTTCTTCTGTGTCCATTTATCTGTTGATGGACATTTTGTTTGCTTCCATGTCTTGGCTATTGTAAATACTGCTGCAATACACGATTTTCCATCCCGTGTCTTTTTTTTTTTAAGATTTTTTTTTTAATTAATTAATGAATTTATTTATTTATTTTTGGCTGTGCTGGTTCCTTGTTTCTGTGCGAGGGCTTTCTCCAGTTGCGGCAAGTGGGGGCCACTCCTCATCACGGTGCGCGGGCCTCCCACCATCGCGGCCTCTCCCGCTGCGGAGCACAGGCTCCAGATGCGCAGGCTCAGCAGCTTTGGCTCACGGGCCCAATTGCTCCGCGGCATGCGGGATCCTCCCAGACCAGGGATCGAACCCGTGGCCCCTGCCTTGGCAGGCAGACTCTCAACCACTGCACCACCAGGGAAGCCCCATCCCGTGTCTTTTTGATTCTGACTTTCACAGGTGAAAGGCCCAATAGTGGGACTTCCGGATCATATGGTGACTCAATTTTTACCTTTAAATGCGCTGCCATTCTGTTCCTATTATTGGCCGTTACCAGTTTACATCCCACTTAGACCGAGAGGTTACGCTATTCTCCACAACTTCTTCAACATCTATTGTTTGTAGACTTTTTGCTGATGGTCATTCTGACTGGTGTGAGGTGATACCTTTGTGTAGATTGGATTTGCATGCGTCTCATATTTCCTGATGTTTTGCGTTTATCAGTGTCCTTTTCACTTTTTTTTTAAGATTGAGCGAAACGTACAACTTCTAACTGCCTTCTTGAAAAATTTGCTGCGTTTGGATTTTTTTGGCCATTCCCTTCCCCAGGACATTTTTTGAGGGCATGAGTCATTTACAGCCCTGCAGTCCTTGTGAATATTAGTGACCATTAGCAGTAGATTTAAAGCTGCTGTTTGAGGAAACGGCTTTTGGGTGGCAGGATTTCTACGTTGCCAACTCTGCTTGCTAGGGAAACAGAACTTCGCTGCAAGTTGTGGTTTTAGGTTGCAGATTAGAGTGGAATGTGCCAGGACAAACCCCCATAAGTTTAACCTCCGTAATTCTTGTCTGTCTCTTTAAGTTGTAGTTTTTATCAGAGCAAATTTGATTGAAAAAAATTTTTTTTTTGTAGGAGTACAGAATCTTGTTCATTTACACATATACCTATATTTATTGATCTTTGGGTCCTTTTCCATGTAGGTTGTTACAGAGTGTTGAGTAGACCACTCTTGGTATTCCATAGGTCTTTGGGGATTATATATTTTATATGTATTAGTATATGTGTGTTAACCCCAATATCCTAATTTATCCATTCCTCACACGTTTTCTTTGGCTTAACCATAAGTTTGTCTTCTCAATCTGAGATTGCCTTTCTCTATGGAAATATGTTCATTTTTATGAATTTTCAGATAACATAAGGGACATCATAGGGCATTTGTCTTTCTCATTCTGACTTACTTCACGTTGTGTGATTATCTCTAGGCTCCTCTGTGGTGCTGCATATGCCATTCTTTTATTTTTTTCCGTGACGGATATTCCATTCTGTCCATATTACCACTTCTTCTTTGTCCATTCGTCTGATTATGGACCTTTTTTGTGTTTCCATGTCTTGGCTATTTCAGTATTGCTGCAGTGCACATTTGCCTGCCTCTGTCTTTCCGATTCTTGTGGTCTTAGGTTATAGGCCCAAAAGGTGCCCTGCCGCATCATATGGTAGCTCAATTTTTACGTTTTAAAGCAGCTCCGTTCAGTTTTCGTTAGTGCTGTTACCACTTTACATTCCACCAGCATCTAGAAATTACAGAGTTCTCTAAAAGCCCTTAGCATTTATAGTTTGTAGACTTTTTGCTGATGGTCATTTGACTGGTGTGAGCTGAAACGTTTTCACGTTGGATTTGCATGTGGCTAATAATTCCTTATACTGAACTTTAGGCATGTCCTCTTTTTTCTTTTCCTTCTTTTTTAAAGAGTGACTACAACTTCCCTCTTCGTATTGACTTCTTGAAAAAGTTGTAATGTGTAGAATTTTCTTGCCTATTCCCTACCCCAGGGCATTTGTTGAGGGCAGGTGTCATTTACAGCCCTGCAGTCCTTGTGACTATTAAGCAACCATTAGCACTTGGTTTAAAGCTGCTGTTACGGGAAACAACCACAAGGCGGCAGCATTATTACGTTCTCAACGCTTGTTACTAGTGCAAAAGAGTCTTCCTGAAAGTAGTGTTCCAAGGTTGTAAATTAGAGTGGAATGTGCTGGGACAAGCCCCCAGAAGTTTATGTCACCTTACTTATGTTTGTTTTTTAAATTTAATTTCTATTTCTTATCGGAGTAAATTTGATTAGAGTGTTGTGGTTTTCTGGCTGTACAGAATCTGCTCAATGATTCATACATATGTCTGGTCATCTTCGGATCCTGTTACCTTGTATGTTATTACAGAAAGTTGAGTAGACCTCCCTTGGTATTTGGTAGGTGTTTTGTCTTTATATATTTTATATGTATTGGTGAGTATATAATTCATATGGTTTATATGTTATATGTTTATATACATTTAACATACATTAGTATATCTGTGTTAGCCCCATAGTCCTAATTTATCCATCCTCCCACCTTTCATTTTGGCTAACCATTAGTTTGTTTTATAAGTCTGTGAGTGTCTTTTTCTGTGAAAATATGTTTATTGGTAGCAACCTTAGGCTAACATGTATACAAGATATCATAGGATATTTATCATTCCCTCTTGACTTACTTAAGCTAATATGATTATTTCTAGGCTCATGTGTAGTCCTGAAAACGGCATTGTTCATTTTTTTCCCGAGGCTACTCTTCCATTCGGTATGTGTACCACTTCTTCTGTGTCCATTTATCTGTTGATGGACATTTTGTTTGCTTCCATGTCTTGGCTATTGTAAATACTGCTGCAATACACGATTTTCCATCCCGTGTCTTTTTTTTTTTAAGATTTTTTTTTAAATTAATTAATGAATTTATTTATTTATTTTTGGCTGTGCTGGTTCCTTGTTTCTGTGCGAGGGCTTTCTCCAGTTGCGGCAAGTGGGGGCCACTCCTCATCACGGTGCGCGGGCCTCCCACCATCGCGGCCTCTCCCGCTGCGGAGCACAGGCTCCAGATGCGCAGGCTCAGCAGCTTTGGCTCACGGGCCCAATTGCTCCGCGGCATGCGGGATCCTCCCAGACCAGGGATCGAACCCGTGGCCCCTGCCTTGGCAGGCAGACTCTCAACCACTGCACCACCAGGGAAGCCCCATCCCGTGTCTTTTTGATTCTGACTTTCACAGGTGAAAGGCCCAATAGTGGGACTTCCGGATCATATGGTGACTCAATTTTTACCTTTAAATGCGCTGCCATTCTGTTCCTATTATTGGCCGTTACCAGTTTACATCCCACTTAGACCGAGAGGTTACGCTATTCTCCACAACTTCTTCAACATCTATTGTTTGTAGACTTTTTGCTGATGGTCATTCTGACTGGTGTGAGGTGATACCTTTGTGTAGATTGGATTTGCATGCGTCTCATATTTCCTGATGTTTTGCGTTTATCAGTGTCCTTTTCACTTTTTTTTTAAGATTGAGCGAAACGTACAACTTCTAACTGCCTTCTTGAAAAATTTGCTGCGTTTGGATTTTTTTGGCCATTCCCTTCCCCAGGACATTTTTTGAGGGCATGAGTCATTTACAGCCCTGCAGTCCTTGTGAATATTAGTGACCATTAGCAGTAGATTTAAAGCTGCTGTTTGAGGAAACGGCTTTTGGGTGGCAGGATTTCTACGTTGCCAACTCTGCTTGCTAGGGAAACAGAACTTCGCTGCAAGTTGTGGTTTTAGGTTGCAGATTAGAGTGGAATGTGCCAGGACAAACCCCCATAAGTTTAACCTCCGTAATTCTTGTCTGTCTCTTTAAGTTGTAGTTTTTATCAGAGCAAATTTGATTGAAAAAAATTTTTTTTTTGTAGGAGTACAGAATCTTGTTCATTTACACATATACCTATATTTATTGATCTTTGGGTCCTTTTCCATGTAGGTTGTTACAGAGTGTTGAGTAGACCACTCTTGGTATTCCATAGGTCTTTGGGGATTATATATTTTATATGTATTAGTATATGTGTGTTAACCCCAATATCCTAATTTATCCATTCCTCACACGTTTTCTTTGGCTTAACCATAAGTTTGTCTTCTCAATCTGAGATTGCCTTTCTCTATGGAAATATGTTCATTTTTATGAATTTTCAGATAACATAAGGGACATCATAGGGCATTTGTCTTTCTCATTCTGACTTACTTCACGTTGTGTGATTATCTCTAGGCTCCTCTGTGGTGCTGCATATGCCATTCTTTTATTTTTTTCCGTGACGGATATTCCATTCTGTCCATATTACCACTTCTTCTTTGTCCATTCATCTGATTATGGACCTTTTTTGTGTTTCCATGTCTTGGCTATTTCAGTATTGCTGCAGTGCACATTTGCCTGCCTCTGTCTTTCCGATTCTTGTGGTCTTAGGTTATAGGCCCAAAAGGTGCCCTGCCGCATCATATGGTAGCTCAATTTTTACGTTTTAAAGCAGCTCCGTTCAGTTTTCGTTAGTGCTGTTACCACTTTACATTCCACCAGCATCTAGAAATTACAGAGTTCTCTAAAAGCCCTTAGCATTTATAGTTTGTAGACTTTTTGCTGATGGTCATTTGACTGGTGTGAGCTGAAATGTTTTCACGTTGGATTTGCATGTGGCTAATAATTCCTTATACTGAACTTTAGGCATGTCCTCTTTTTTCTTTTCCTTCTTTTTTAAAGAGTGACTACAACTTCCCTCTTCGTATTGACTTCTTGAAAAAGTTGTAATGTGTAGAATTTTCTTGCCTATTCCCTACCCCAGGGCATTTGTTGAGGGCAGGTGTCATTTACAGCCCTGCAGTCCTTGTGACTATTAAGCAACCATTAGCACTTGGTTTAAAGCTGCTGTTATGGGAAACAACCACAAGGCGGCAGCATTATTACGTTCTCAACGCTTGTTACTAGTGCAAAAGAGTCTTCCTGAAAGTAGTGTTCCAAGGTTGTAAATTAGAGTGGAATGTGCTGGGACAAGCCCCCAGAAGTTTATGTCACCTTACTTATGTTTGTTTTTTAAATTTAATTTCTATTTCTTATCGGAGTAAATTTGATTAGAGTGTTGTGGTTTTCTGGCTGTACAGAATCTGCTCAATGATTCATACATATGTCTGGTCATCTTCGGATCCTGTTACCTTGTATGTTATTACAGAAAGTTGAGTAGACCTCCCTTGGTATTTGGTAGGTGTTTTGTCTTTATATATTTTATATGTATTGGTGAGTATATAATTCATATGGTTTATATGTTATATGTTTATATACATTTAACATACATTAGTATATCTATGTTAGCCCCATAGTCCTAATTTATCCATCCTCCCACCTTTCATTTTGGCTAACCATTAGTTTGTTTTATAAGTCTGTGAGTGTCTTTTTCTGTGAAAATATGTTTATTGGTAGCAACCTTAGGCTAACATGTATACAAGATATCATAGGATATTTATCATTCCCTCTTGACTTACTTAAGCTAATATGATTATTTCTAGGCTCATGTGTAGTCCTGAAAACGGCATTGTTCATTTTTTTCCCGAGGCTACTCTTCCATTCGGTATGTGTACCACTTCTTCTGTGTCCATTTATCTGTTGATGGACATTTTGTTTGCTTCCATGTCTTGGCTATTGTAAATACTGCTGCAATACACGATTTTCCATCCCGTGTCTTTTTTTTTTTAAGATTTTTTTTTAAATTAATTAATGAATTTATTTATTTATTTTTGGCTGTGCTGGTTCCTTGTTTCTGTGCGAGGGCTTTCTCCAGTTGCGGCAAGTGGGGGCCACTCCTCATCACGGTGCGCGGGCCTCCCACCATCGCGGCCTCTCCCGCTGCGGAGCACAGGCTCCAGATGCGCAGGCTCAGCAGCTTTGGCTCACGGGCCCAATTGCTCCGCGGC
This sequence comes from Balaenoptera borealis, assembly GCF_965194805.1. Taxonomy (NCBI): domain Eukaryota; kingdom Metazoa; phylum Chordata; class Mammalia; order Artiodactyla; family Balaenopteridae; genus Balaenoptera; species Balaenoptera borealis. The sequence continues at coordinate 37,744 of NW_028122632.1, read as the reverse complement.
ATGCGGGATCCTCCCAGACCAGGGATCGAACCCGTGGCCCCTGCCTTGGCAGGCAGACTCTCAACCACTGCACCACCAGGGAAGCCCCATCCCGTGTCTTTTTGATTCTGACTTTCACAGGTGAAAGGCCCAATAGTGGGACTTCCGGATCATATGGTGACTCAATTTTTACCTTTAAATGCGCTGCCATTCTGTTCCTATTATTGGCCGTTACCAGTTTACATCCCACTTAGACCGAGAGGTTACGCTATTCTCCACAACTTCTTCAACATCTATTGTTTGTAGACTTTTTGCTGATGGTCATTCTGACTGGTGTGAGGTGATACCTTTGTGTAGATTGGATTTGCATGCGTCTCATATTTCCTGATGTTTTGCGTTTATCAGTGTCCTTTTCACTTTTTTTTTAAGATTGAGCGAAACGTACAACTTCTAACTGCCTTCTTGAAAAATTTGCTGCGTTTGGATTTTTTTGGCCATTCCCTTCCCCAGGACATTTTTTGAGGGCATGAGTCATTTACAGCCCTGCAGTCCTTGTGAATATTAGTGACCATTAGCAGTAGATTTAAAGCTGCTGTTTGAGGAAACGGCTTTTGGGTGGCAGGATTTCTACGTTGCCAACTCTGCTTGCTAGGGAAACAGAACTTCGCTGCAAGTTGTGGTTTTAGGTTGCAGATTAGAGTGGAATGTGCCAGGACAAACCCCCATAAGTTTAACCTCCGTAATTCTTGTCTGTCTCTTTAAGTTGTAGTTTTTATCAGAGCAAATTTGATTGAAAAAAATTTTTTTTTTGTAGGAGTACAGAATCTTGTTCATTTACACATATACCTATATTTATTGATCTTTGGGTCCTTTTCCATGTAGGTTGTTACAGAGTGTTGAGTAGACCACTCTTGGTATTCCATAGGTCTTTGGGGATTATATATTTTATATGTATTAGTATATGTGTGTTAACCCCAATATCCTAATTTATCCATTCCTCACACGTTTTCTTTGGCTTAACCATAAGTTTGTCTTCTCAATCTGAGATTGCCTTTCTCTATGGAAATATGTTCATTTTTATGAATTTTCAGATAACATAAGGGACATCATAGGGCATTTGTCTTTCTCATTCTGACTTACTTCACGTTGTGTGATTATCTCTAGGCTCCTCTGTGGTGCTGCATATGCCATTCTTTTATTTTTTTCCGTGACGGATATTCCATTCTGTCCATATTACCACTTCTTCTTTGTCCATTCATCTGATTATGGACCTTTTTTGTGTTTCCATGTCTTGGCTATTTCAGTATTGCTGCAGTGCACATTTGCCTGCCTCTGTCTTTCCGATTCTGGTGGTCTTAGTTTATAGGCCCAAAAGGTGCCCTGCCGCATCATATGATAGCTCAATTTTTACCTTTTCAAGCAGCTCCATTCAGTTTGCATTAGTGCTGTTACCACTTTAAATCCCACCAGCAGCTAGAAGGTACACAGTTCTCTAAAACCCCTTCAGCATTTATAGTTTGTAGACTTTTTGCTGATGGTCCTGACTGGTGTGAGCTGAAACCTTTTTGAATTTGAATTTGCATGTGGCTAATAATTCCTTATACTGAACTTTAGGCATGTCCTCTTTTTTCTTTTCCTTCTTTTTTAAAGAGTGACTACAACTTCCCTCTTCGTATTGACTTCTTGAAAAAGTTGTAATGTGTAGAATTTTCTTGCCTATTCCCTACCCCAGGGCATTTGTTGAGGGCAGGTGTCATTTACAGCCCTGCAGTCCTTGTGACTATTAAGCAACCATTAGCACTTGGTTTAAAGCTGCTGTTATGGGAAACAACCACAAGGCGGCAGCATTATTACGTTCTCAACGCTTGTTACTAGTGCAAAAGAGTCTTCCTGAAAGTAGTGTTCCAAGGTTGTAAATTAGAGTGGAATGTGCTGGGACAAGCCCCCAGAAGTTTATGTCACCTTACTTATGTTTGTTTTTTAAATTTAATTTCTATTTCTTATCGGAGTAAATTTGATTAGAGTGTTGTGGTTTTCTGGCTGTACAGAATCTGCTCAATGATTCATACATATGTCTGGTCATCTTCGGATCCTGTTACCTTGTATGTTATTACAGAAAGTTGAGTAGACCTCCCTTGGTATTTGGTAGGTGTTTTGTCTTTATATATTTTATATGTATTGGTGAGTATATAATTCATATGGTTTATATGTTATATGTTTATATACATTTAACATACATTAGTATATCTGTGTTAGCCCCATAGTCCTAATTTATCCATCCTCCCACCTTTCATTTTGGCTAACCATTAGTTTGTTTTATAAGTCTGTGAGTGTCTTTTTCTGTGAAAATATGTTTATTGGTAGCAACCTTAGGCTAACATGTATACAAGATATCATAGGATATTTATCATTCCCTCTTGACTTACTTAAGCTAATATGATTATTTCTAGGCTCATGTGTAGTCCTGAAAACGGCATTGTTCATTTTTTTCCCGAGGCTACTCTTCCATTCGGTATGTGTACCACTTCTTCTGTGTCCATTTATCTGTTGATGGACATTTTGTTTGCTTCCATGTCTTGGCTATTGTAAATACTGCTGCAATACACGATTTTCCATCCCGTGTCTTTTTTTTTTTAAGATTTTTTTTTAAATTTATTTATTTATTTATTTATTTATTTTTGGCTGTGCTGGTTCCTTGTTTCTGTGCGAGGGCTTTCTCCAGTTGCGGCAAGTGGGGGCCACTCCTCATCACGGTGCGCGGGCCTCCCACCATCGCGGCCTCTCCCGCTGCGGAGCACAGGCTCCAGATGCGCAGGCTCAGCAGCTTTGGCTCACGGGCCCAATTGCTCCGCGGCATGCGGGATCCTCCCAGACCAGGGATCGAACCCGTGGCCCCTGCCTTGGCAGGCAGACTCTCAACCACTGCACCACCAGGGAAGCCCCATCCCGTGTCTTTTTGATTCTGACTTTCACAGGTGAAAGGCCCAATAGTGGGACTTCCGGATCATATGGTGACTCAATTTTTACCTTTAAATGCGCTGCCATTCTGTTCCTATTATTGGCCGTTACCAGTTTACATCCCACTTAGACCGAGAGGTTACGCTATTCTCCACAACTTCTTCAACATCTATTGTTTGTAGACTTTTTGCTGATGGTCATTCTGACTGGTGTGAGGTGATACCTTTGTGTAGATTGGATTTGCATGCGTCTCATATTTCCTGATGTTTTGCGTTTATCAGTGTCCTTTTCACTTTTTTTTTAAGATTGAGCGAAACGTACAACTTCTAACTGCCTTCTTGAAAAATTTGCTGCGTTTGGATTCTTTTGGCCATTCCCTTCCCCAGGACATTTTTTGAGGGCATGAGTCATTTACAGCCCTGCAGTCCTTGTGAATATTAGTGACCATTAGCAGTAGATTTAAAGCTGCTGTTTGAGGAAACGGCTTTTGGGTGGCAGGATTTCTACGTTGCCAACTCTGCTTGCTAGGGAAACAGAACTTCGCTGCAAGTTGTGGTTTTAGGTTGCAGATTAGAGTGGAATGTGCCAGGACAAACCCCCATAAGTTTAACCTCCGTAATTCTTGTCTGTCTCTTTAAGTTGTAGTTTTTATCAGAGCAAATTTGATTGAAAAAAATTTTTTTTTTGTAGGAGTACAGAATCTTGTTCATTTACACATATACCTATATTTATTGATCTTTGGGTCCTTTTCCATGTAGGTTGTTACAGAGTGTTGAGTAGACCACTCTTGGTATTCCATAGGTCTTTGGGGATTATATATTTTATATGTATTAGTATATGTGTGTTAACCCCAATATCCTAATTTATCCATTCCTCACACGTTTTCTTTGGCTTAACCATAAGTTTGTCTTCTCAATCTGAGATTGCCTTTCTCTATGGAAATATGTTCATTTTTATGAATTTTCAGATAACATAAGGGACATCATAGGGCATTTGTCTTTCTCATTCTGACTTACTTCACGTTGTGTGATTATCTCTAGGCTCCTCTGTGGTGCTGCATATGCCATTCTTTTATTTTTTTCCGTGACGGATATTCCATTCTGTCCATATTACCACTTCTTCTTTGTCCATTCATCTGATTATGGACCTTTTTTGTGTTTCCATGTCTTGGCTATTTCAGTATTGCTGCAGTGCACATTTGCCTGCCTCTGTCTTTCCGATTCTGGTGGTCTTAGTTTATAGGCCCAAAAGGTGCCCTGCCGCATCATATGATAGCTCAATTTTTACCTTTTCAAGCAGCTCCATTCAGTTTGCATTAGTGCTGTTACCACTTTAAATCCCACCAGCAGCTAGAAGGTACACAGTTCTCTAAAACCCCTTCAGCATTTATAGTTTGTAGAGTTTTTGCTGATGGTCCTGACTGGTGTGAGCTGAAACCTTTTTGAATTTGAATTTGCATGTGGCTAATAATTCCTTATACTGAACTTTAGGCATGTCCTCTTTTTTCTTTTCCTTCTTTTTTAAAGAGTGACTACAACTTCCCTCTTCGTATTGACTTCTTGAAAAAGTTGTAATGTGTAGAATTTTCTTGCCTATTCCCTACCCCAGGGCATTTGTTGAGGGCAGGTGTCATTTACAGCCCTGCAGTCCTTGTGACTATTAAGCAACCATTAGCACTTGGTTTAAAGCTGCTGTTATGGGAAACAACCACAAGGCGGCAGCATTATTACGTTCTCAACGCTTGTTACTAGTGCAAAAGAGTCTTCCTGAAAGTAGTGTTCCAAGGTTGTAAATTAGAGTGGAATGTGCTGGGACAAGCCCCCAGAAGTTTATGTCACCTTACTTATGTTTGTTTTTTAAATTTAATTTCTATTTCTTATCGGAGTAAATTTGATTAGAGTGTTGTGGTTTTCTGGCTGTACAGAATCTGCTCAATGATTCATACATATGTCTGGTCATCTTCGGATCCTGTTACCTTGTATGTTATTACAGAAAGTTGAGTAGACCTCCCTTGGTATTTGGTAGGTGTTTTGTCTTTATATATTTTATATGTATTGGTGAGTATATAATTCATATGGTTTATATGTTATATGTTTATATACATTTAACATACATTAGTATATCTGTGTTAGCCCCATAGTCCTAATTTATCCATCCTCCCACCTTTCATTTTGGCTAACCATTAGTTTGTTTTATAAGTCTGTGAGTGTCTTTTTCTGTGAAAATATGTTTATTGGTAGCAACCTTAGGCTAACATGTATACAAGATATCATAGGATATTTATCATTCCCTCTTGACTTACTTAAGCTAATATGATTATTTCTAGGCTCATGTGTAGTCCTGAAAACGGCATTGTTCATTTTTTTCCCGAGGCTACTCTTCCATTCGGTATGTGTACCACTTCTTCTGTGTCCATTTATCTGTTGATGGACATTTTGTTTGCTTCCATGTCTTGGCTATTGTAAATACTGCTGCAATACACGATTTTCCATCCCGTGTCTTTTTTTTTTTAAGATTTTTTTTTAAATTAATTAATGAATTTATTTATTTATTTTTGGCTGTGCTGGTTCCTTGTTTCTGTGCGAGGGCTTTCTCCAGTTGCGGCAAGTGGGGGCCACTCCTCATCACGGTGCGCGGGCCTCCCACCATCGCGGCCTCTCCCGCTGCGGAGCACAGGCTCCAGATGTGCAGGCTCAGCAGCTTTGGCTCACGGGCCCAATTGCTCCGCGGCATGCGGGATCCTCCCAGACCAGGGATCGAACCCGTGGCCCCTGCCTTGGCAGGCAGACTCTCAACCACTGCACCACCAGGGAAGCCCCATCCCGTGTCTTTTTGATTCTGACTTTCACAGGTGAAAGGCCCAATAGTGGGACTTCCGGATCATATGGTGACTCAATTTTTACCTTTAAATGCGCTGCCATTCTGTTCCTATTATTGGCCGTTACCAGTTTACATCCCACTTAGACCGAGAGGTTACGCTATTCTCCACAACTTCTTCAACATCTATTGTTTGTAGACTTTTTGCTGATGGTCATTCTGACTGGTGTGAGGTGATACCTTTGTGTAGATTGGATTTGCATGCGTCTCATATTTCCTGATGTTTTGCGTTTATCAGTGTCCTTTTCACTTTTTTTTTAAGATTGAGCGAAACGTACAACTTCTAACTGCCTTCTTGAAAAATTTGCTGCGTTTGGATTTTTTTGGCCATTCCCTTCCCCAGGACATTTTTTGAGGGCATGAGTCATTTACAGCCCTGCAGTCCTTGTGAATATTAGTGACCATTAGCAGTAGATTTAAAGCTGCTGTTTGAGGAAACGGCTTTTGGGTGGCAGGATTTCTACGTTGCCAACTCTGCTTGCTAGGGAAACAGAACTTCGCTGCAAGTTGTGGTTTTAGGTTGCAGATTAGAGTGGAATGTGCCAGGACAAACCCCCATAAGTTTAACCTCCGTAATTCTTGTCTGTCTCTTTAAGTTGTAGTTTTTATCAGAGCAAATTTGATTGAAAAAAATTTTTTTTTTGTAGGAGTACAGAATCTTGTTCATTTACACATATACCTATATTTATTGATCTTTGGGTCCTTTTCCATGTAGGTTGTTACAGAGTGTTGAGTAGACCACTCTTGGTATTCCATAGGTCTTTGGGGATTATATATTTTATATGTATTAGTATATGTGTGTTAACCCCAATATCCTAATTTATCCATTCCTCACACGTTTTCTTTGGCTTAACCATAAGTTTGTCTTCTCAATCTGAGATTGCCTTTCTCTATGGAAATATGTTCATTTTTATGAATTTTCAGATAACATAAGGGACATCATAGGGCATTTGTCTTTCTCATTCTGACTTACTTCACGTTGTGTGATTATCTCTAGGCTCCTCTGTGGTGCTGCATATGCCATTCTTTTATTTTTTTCCGTGACGGATATTCCATTCTGTCCATATTACCACTTCTTCTTTGTCCATTCATCTGATTATGGACCTTTTTTGTGTTTCCATGTCTTGGCTATTTCAGTATTGCTGCAGTGCACATTTGCCTGCCTCTGTCTTTCCGATTCTTGTGGTCTTAGGTTATAGGCCCAAAAGGTGCCCTGCCGCATCATATGGTAGCTCAATTTTTACGTTTTAAAGCAGCTCCGTTCAGTTTTCGTTAGTGCTGTTACCACTTTACATTCCACCAGCATCTAGAAATTACAGAGTTCTCTAAAAGCCCTTAGCATTTATAGTTTGTAGACTTTTTGCTGATGGTCATTTGACTGGTGTGAGCTGAAATGTTTTCACGTTGGATTTGCATGTGGCTAATAATTCCTTATACTGAACTTTAGGCATGTCCTCTTTTTTCTTTTCCTTCTTTTTTAAAGAGTGACTACAACTTCCCTCTTCGTATTGACTTCTTGAAAAAGTTGTAATGTGTAGAATTTTCTTGCCTATTCCCTACCCCAGGGCATTTGTTGAGGGCAGGTGTCATTTACAGCCCTGCAGTCCTTGTGACTATTAAGCAACCATTAGCACTTGGTTTAAAGCTGCTGTTACGGGAAACAACCACAAGGCGGCAGCATTATTACGTTCTCAACGCTTGTTACTAGTGCAAAAGAGTCTTCCTGAAAGTAGTGTTCCAAGGTTGTAAATTAGAGTGGAATGTGCTGGGACAAGCCCCCAGAAGTTTATGTCACCTTACTTATGTTTGTTTTTTAAATTTAATTTCTATTTCTTATCGGAGTAAATTTGATTAGAGTGTTGTGGTTTTCTGGCTGTACAGAATCTGCTCAATGATTCATACATATGTCTGGTCATCTTCGGATCCTGTTACCTTGTATGTTATTACAGAAAGTTGAGTAGACCTCCCTTGGTATTTGGTAGGTGTTTTGTCTTTATATATTTTATATGTATTGGTGAGTATATAATTCATATGGTTTATATGTTATATGTTTATATACATTTAACATACATTAGTATATCTATGTTAGCCCCATAGTCCTAATTTATCCATCCTCCCACCTTTCATTTTGGCTAACCATTAGTTTGTTTTATAAGTCTGTGAGTGTCTTTTTCTGTGAAAATATGTTTATTGGTAGCAACCTTAGGCTAACATGTATACAAGATATCATAGGATATTTATCATTCCCTCTTGACTTACTTAAGCTAATATGATTATTTCTAGGCTCATGTGTAGTCCTGAAAACGGCATTGTTCATTTTTTTCCCGAGGCTACTCTTCCATTCGGTATGTGTACCACTTCTTCTGTGTCCATTTATCTGTTGATGGACATTTTGTTTGCTTCCATGTCTTGGCTATTGTAAATACTGCTGCAATACACGATTTTCCATCCCGTGTCTTTTTTTTTTTAAGATTTTTTTTTAAATTAATTAATGAATTTATTTATTTATTTTTGGCTGTGCTGGTTCCTTGTTTCTGTGCGAGGGCTTTCTCCAGTTGCGGCAAGTGGGGGCCACTCCTCATCACGGTGCGCGGGCCTCCCACCATCGCGGCCTCTCCCGCTGCGGAGCACAGGCTCCAGATGCGCAGGCTCAGCAGCTTTGGCTCACGGGCCCAATTGCTCCGCGGCATGCGGGATCCTCCCAGACCAGGGATCGAACCCGTGGCCCCTGCCTTGGCAGGCAGACTCTCAACCACTGCACCACCAGGGAAGCCCCATCCCGTGTCTTTTTGATTCTGACTTTCACAGGTGAAAGGCCCAATAGTGGGACTTCCGGATCATATGGTGACTCAATTTTTACCTTTAAATGCGCTGCCATTCTGTTCCTATTATTGGCCGTTACCAGTTTACATCCCACTTAGACCGAGAGGTTACGCTATTCTCCACAACTTCTTCAACATCTATTGTTTGTAGACTTTTTGCTGATGGTCATTCTGACTGGTGTGAGGTGATACCTTTGTGTAGATTGGATTTGCATGCGTCTCATATTTCCTGATGTTTTGCGTTTATCAGTGTCCTTTTCACTTTTTTTTTAAGATTGAGCGAAACGTACAACTTCTAACTGCCTTCTTGAAAAATTTGCTGCGTTTGGATTTTTTTGGCCATTCCCTTCCCCAGGACATTTTTTGAGGGCATGAGTCATTTACAGCCCTGCAGTCCTTGTGAATATTAGTGACCATTAGCAGTAGATTTAAAGCTGCTGTTTGAGGAAACGGCTTTTGGGTGGCAGGATTTCTACGTTGCCAACTCTGCTTGCTAGGGAAACAGAACTTCGCTGCAAGTTGTGGTTTTAGGTTGCAGATTAGAGTGGAATGTGCCAGGACAAACCCCCATAAGTTTAACCTCCGTAATTCTTGTCTGTCTCTTTAAGTTGTAGTTTTTATCAGAGCAAATTTGATTGAAAAAAATTTTTTTTTTGTAGGAGTACAGAATCTTGTTCATTTACACATATACCTATATTTATTGATCTTTGGGTCCTTTTCCATGTAGGTTGTTACAGAGTGTTGAGTAGACCACTCTTGGTATTCCATAGGTCTTTGGGGATTATATATTTTATATGTATTAGTATATGTGTGTTAACCCCAATATCCTAATTTATCCATTCCTCACACGTTTTCTTTGGCTTAACCATAAGTTTGTCTTCTCAATCTGAGATTGCCTTTCTCTATGGAAATATGTTCATTTTTATGAATTTTCAGATAACATAAGGGACATCATAGGGCATTTGTCTTTCTCATTCTGACTTACTTCACGTTGTGTGATTATCTCTAGGCTCCTCTGTGGTGCTGCATATGCCATTCTTTTATTTTTTTCCGTGACGGATATTCCATTCTGTCCATATTACCACTTCTTCTTTGTCCATTCGTCTGATTATGGACCTTTTTTGTGTTTCCATGTCTTGGCTATTTCAGTATTGCTGCAGTGCACATTTGCCTGCCTCTGTCTTTCCGATTCTTGTGGTCTTAGGTTATAGGCCCAAAAGGTGCCCTGCCGCATCATATGGTAGCTCAATTTTTACGTTTTAAAGCAGCTCCGTTCAGTTTTCGTTAGTGCTGTTACCACTTTACATTCCACCAGCATCTAGAAATTACAGAGTTCTCTAAAAGCCCTTAGCATTTATAGTTTGTAGACTTTTTGCTGATGGTCATTTGACTGGTGTGAGCTGAAACGTTTTCACGTTGGATTTGCATGTGGCTAATAATTCCTTATACTGAACTTTAGGCATGTCCTCTTTTTTCTTTTCCTTCTTTTTTAAAGAGTGACTACAACTTCCCTCTTCGTATTGACTTCTTGAAAAAGTTGTAATGTGTAGAATTTTCTTGCCTATTCCCTACCCCAGGGCATTTGTTGAGGGCAGGTGTCATTTACAGCCCTGCAGTCCTTGTGACTATTAAGCAACCATTAGCACTTGGTTTAAAGCTGCTGTTACGGGAAACAACCACAAGGCGGCAGCATTATTACGTTCTCAACGCTTGTTACTAGTGCAAAAGAGTCTTCCTGAAAGTAGTGTTCCAAGGTTGTAAATTAGAGTGGAATGTGCTGGGACAAGCCCCCAGAAGTTTATGTCACCTTACTTATGTTTGTTTTTTAAATTTAATTTCTATTTCTTATCGGAGTAAATTTGATTAGAGTGTTGTGGTTTTCTGGCTGTACAGAATCTGCTCAATGATTCATACATATGTCTGGTCATCTTCGGATCCTGTTACCTTGTATGTTATTACAGAAAGTTGAGTAGACCTCCCTTGGTATTTGGTAGGTGTTTTGTCTTTATATATTTTATATGTATTGGTGAGTATATAATTCATATGGTTTATATGTTATATGTTTATATACATTTAACATACATTAGTATATCTGTGTTAGCCCCATAGTCCTAATTTATCCATCCTCCCACCTTTCATTTTGGCTAACCATTAGTTTGTTTTATAAGTCTGTGAGTGTCTTTTTCTGTGAAAATATGTTTATTGGTAGCAACCTTAGGCTAACATGTATACAAGATATCATAGGATATTTATCATTCCCTCTTGACTTACTTAAGCTAATATGATTATTTCTAGGCTCATGTGTAGTCCTGAAAACGGCATTGTTCATTTTTTTCCCGAGGCTACTCTTCCATTCGGTATGTGTACCACTTCTTCTGTGTCCATTTATCTGTTGATGGACATTTTGTTTGCTTCCATGTCTTGGCTATTGTAAATACTGCTGCAATACACGATTTTCCATCCCGTGTCTTTTTTTTTTTAAGATTTTTTTTTAAATTTATTTATTTATTTATTTATTTATTTTTGGCTGTGCTGGTTCCTTGTTTCTGTGCGAGGGCTTTCTCCAGTTGCGGCAAGTGGGGGCCACTCCTCATCACGGTGCGCGGGCCTCCCACCATCGCGGCCTCTCCCGCTGCGGAGCACAGGCTCCAGATGCGCAGGCTCAGCAGCTTTGGCTCACGGGCCCAATTGCTCCGCGGCATGCGGGATCCTCCCAGACCAGGGATCGAACCCGTGGCCCCTGCCTTGGCAGGCAGACTCTCAACCACTGCACCACCAGGGAAGCCCCATCCCGTGTCTTTTTGATTCTGACTTTCACAGGTGAAAGGCCCAATAGTGGGACTTCCGGATCATATGGTGACTCAATTTTTACCTTTAAATGCGCTGCCATTCTGTTCCTATTATTGGCCGTTACCAGTTTACATCCCACTTAGACCGAGAGGTTACGCTATTCTCCACAACTTCTTCAACATCTATTGTTTGTAGACTTTTTGCTGATGGTCATTCTGACTGGTGTGAGGTGATACCTTTGTGTAGATTGGATTTGCATGCGTCTCATATTTCCTGATGTTTTGCGTTTATCAGTGTCCTTTTCACTTTTTTTTTAAGATTGAGCGAAACGTACAACTTCTAACTGCCTTCTTGAAAAATTTGCTGCGTTTGGATTTTTTTGGCCATTCCCTTCCCCAGGACATTTTTTGAGGGCATGAGTCATTTACAGCCCTGCAGTCCTTGTGAATATTAGTGACCATTAGCAGTAGATTTAAAGCTGCTGTTTGAGGAAACGGCTTTTGGGTGGCAGGATTTCTACGTTGCCAACTCTGCTTGCTAGGGAAACAGAACTTCGCTGCAAGTTGTGGTTTTAGGTTGCAGATTAGAGTGGAATGTGCCAGGACAAACCCCCATAAGTTTAACCTCCGTAATTCTTGTCTGTCTCTTTAAGTTGTAGTTTTTATCAGAGCAAATTTGATTGAAAAAAATTTTTTTTTTGTAGGAGTACAGAATCTTGTTCATTTACACATATACCTATATTTATTGATCTTTGGGTCCTTTTCCATGTAGGTTGTTACAGAGTGTTGAGTAGACCACTCTTGGTATTCCATAGGTCTTTGGGGATTATATATTTTATATGTATTAGTATATGTGTGTTAACCCCAATATCCTAATTTATCCATTCCTCACACGTTTTCTTTGGCTTAACCATAAGTTTGTCTTCTCAATCTGAGATTGCCTTTCTCTATGGAAATATGTTCATTTTTATGAATTTTCAGATAACATAAGGGACATCATAGGGCATTTGTCTTTCTCATTCTGACTTACTTCACGTTGTGTGATTATCTCTAGGCTCCTCTGTGGTGCTGCATATGCCATTCTTTTATTTTTTTCCGTGACGGATATTCCATTCTGTCCATATTACCACTTCTTCTTTGTCCATTCATCTGATTATGGACCTTTTTTGTGTTTCCATGTCTTGGCTATTTCAGTATTGCTGCAGTGCACATTTGCCTGCCTCTGTCTTTCCGATTCTGGTGGTCTTAGTTTATAGGCCCAAAAGGTGCCCTGCCGCATCATATGATAGCTCAATTTTTACCTTTTCAAGCAGCTCCATTCAGTTTGCATTAGTGCTGTTACCACTTTAAATCCCACCAGCAGCTAGAAGGTACACAGTTCTCTAAAACCCCTTCAGCATTTATAGTTTGTAGACTTTTTGCTGATGGTCCTGACTGGTGTGAGCTGAAACCTTTTTGAATTTGAATTTGCATGTGGCTAATAATTCCTTATACTGAACTTTAGGCATGTCCTCTTTTTTCTTTTCCTTCTTTTTTAAAGAGTGACTACAACTTCCCTCTTCGTATTGACTTCTTGAAAAAGTTGTAATGTGTAGAATTTTCTTGCCTATTCCCTACCCCAGGGCATTTGTTGAGGGCAGGTGTCATTTACAGCCCTGCAGTCCTTGTGACTATTAAGCAACCATTAGCACTTGGTTTAAAGCTGCTGTTATGGGAAACAACCACAAGGCGGCAGCATTATTACGTTCTCAACGCTTGTTACTAGTGCAAAAGAGTCTTCCTGAAAGTAGTGTTCCAAGGTTGTAAATTAGAGTGGAATGTGCTGGGACAAGCCCCCAGAAGTTTATGTCACCTTACTTATGTTTGTTTTTTAAATTTAATTTCTATTTCTTATCGGAGTAAATTTGATTAGAGTGTTGTGGTTTTCTGGCTGTACAGAATCTGCTCAATGATTCATACATATGTCTGGTCATCTTCGGATCCTGTTACCTTGTATGTTATTACAGAAAGTTGAGTAGACCTCCCTTGGTATTTGGTAGGTGTTTTGTCTTTATATATTTTATATGTATTGGTGAGTATATAATTCATATGGTTTATATGTTATATGTTTATATACATTTAACATACATTAGTATATCTGTGTTAGCCCCATAGTCCTAATTTATCCATCCTCCCACCTTTCATTTTGGCTAACCATTAGTTTGTTTTATAAGTCTGTGAGTGTCTTTTTCTGTGAAAATATGTTTATTGGTAGCAACCTTAGGCTAACATGTATACAAGATATCATAGGATATTTATCATTCCCTCTTGACTTACTTAAGCTAATATGATTATTTCTAGGCTCATGTGTAGTCCTGAAAACGGCATTGTTCATTTTTTTCCCGAGGCTACTCTTCCATTCGGTATGTGTACCACTTCTTCTGTGTCCATTTATCTGTTGATGGACATTTTGTTTGCTTCCATGTCTTGGCTATTGTAAATACTGCTGCAATACACGATTTTCCATCCCGTGTCTTTTTTTTTTTAAGATTTTTTTTTAAATTTATTTATTTATTTATTTATTTATTTTTGGCTGTGCTGGTTCCTTGTTTCTGTGCGAGGGCTTTCTCCAGTTGCGGCAAGTGGGGGCCACTCCTCATCACGGTGCGCGGGCCTCCCACCATCGCGGCCTCTCCCGCTGCGGAGCACAGGCTCCAGATGCGCAGGCTCAGCAGCTTTGGCTCACGGGCCCAATTGCTCCGCGGCATGCGGGATCCTCCCAGACCAGGGATCGAACCCGTGGCCCCTGCCTTGGCAGGCAGACTCTCAACCACTGCACCACCAGGGAAGCCCCATCCCGTGTCTTTTTGATTCTGACTTTCACAGGTGAAAGGCCCAATAGTGGGACTTCCGGATCATATGGTGACTCAATTTTTACCTTTAAATGCGCTGCCATTCTGTTCCTATTATTGGCCGTTACCAGTTTACATCCCACTTAGACCGAGAGGTTACGCTATTCTCCACAACTTCTTCAACATCTATTGTTTGTAGACTTTTTGCTGATGGTCATTCTGACTGGTGTGAGGTGATACCTTTGTGTAGATTGGATTTGCATGCGTCTCATATTTCCTGATGTTTTGCGTTTATCAGTGTCCTTTTCACTTTTTTTTTAAGATTGAGCGAAACGTACAACTTCTAACTGCCTTCTTGAAAAATTTGCTGCGTTTGGATTCTTTTGGCCATTCCCTTCCCCAGGACATTTTTTGAGGGCATGAGTCATTTACAGCCCTGCAGTCCTTGTGAATATTAGTGACCATTAGCAGTAGATTTAAAGCTGCTGTTTGAGGAAACGGCTTTTGGGTGGCAGGATTTCTACGTTGCCAACTCTGCTTGCTAGGGAAACAGAACTTCGCTGCAAGTTGTGGTTTTAGGTTGCAGATTAGAGTGGAATGTGCCAGGACAAACCCCCATAAGTTTAACCTCCGTAATTCTTGTCTGTCTCTTTAAGTTGTAGTTTTTATCAGAGCAAATTTGATTGAAAAAAATTTTTTTTTTGTAGGAGTACAGAATCTTGTTCATTTACACATATACCTATATTTATTGATCTTTGGGTCCTTTTCCATGTAGGTTGTTACAGAGTGTTGAGTAGACCACTCTTGGTATTCCATAGGTCTTTGGGGATTATATATTTTATATGTATTAGTATATGTGTGTTAACCCCAATATCCTAATTTATCCATTCCTCACACGTTTTCTTTGGCTTAACCATAAGTTTGTCTTCTCAATCTGAGATTGCCTTTCTCTATGGAAATATGTTCATTTTTATGAATTTTCAGATAACATAAGGGACATCATAGGGCATTTGTCTTTCTCATTCTGACTTACTTCACGTTGTGTGATTATCTCTAGGCTCCTCTGTGGTGCTGCATATGCCATTCTTTTATTTTTTTCCGTGACGGATATTCCATTCTGTCCATATTACCACTTCTTCTTTGTCCATTCATCTGATTATGGACCTTTTTTGTGTTTCCATGTCTTGGCTATTTCAGTATTGCTGCAGTGCACATTTGCCTGCCTCTGTCTTTCCGATTCTGGTGGTCTTAGTTTATAGGCCCAAAAGGTGCCCTGCCGCATCATATGATAGCTCAATTTTTACCTTTTCAAGCAGCTCCATTCAGTTTGCATTAGTGCTGTTACCACTTTAAATCCCACCAGCAGCTAGAAGGTACACAGTTCTCTAAAACCCCTTCAGCATTTATAGTTTGTAGAGTTTTTGCTGATGGTCCTGACTGGTGTGAGCTGAAACCTTTTTGAATTTGAATTTGCATGTGGCTAATAATTCCTTATACTGAACTTTAGGCATGTCCTCTTTTTTCTTTTCCTTCTTTTTTAAAGAGTGACTACAACTTCCCTCTTCGTATTGACTTCTTGAAAAAGTTGTAATGTGTAGAATTTTCTTGCCTATTCCCTACCCCAGGGCATTTGTTGAGGGCAGGTGTCATTTACAGCCCTGCAGTCCTTGTGACTATTAAGCAACCATTAGCACTTGGTTTAAAGCTGCTGTTATGGGAAACAACCACAAGGCGGCAGCATTATTACGTTCTCAACGCTTGTTACTAGTGCAAAAGAGTCTTCCTGAAAGTAGTGTTCCAAGGTTGTAAATTAGAGTGGAATGTGCTGGGACAAGCCCCCAGAAGTTTATGTCACCTTACTTATGTTTGTTTTTTAAATTTAATTTCTATTTCTTATCGGAGTAAATTTGATTAGAGTGTTGTGGTTTTCTGGCTGTACAGAATCTGCTCAATGATTCATACATATGTCTGGTCATCTTCGGATCCTGTTACCTTGTATGTTATTACAGAAAGTTGAGTAGACCTCCCTTGGTATTTGGTAGGTGTTTTGTCTTTATATATTTTATATGTATTGGTGAGTATATAATTCATATGGTTTATATGTTATATGTTTATATACATTTAACATACATTAGTATATCTGTGTTAGCCCCATAGTCCTAATTTATCCATCCTCCCACCTTTCATTTTGGCTAACCATTAGTTTGTTTTATAAGTCTGTGAGTGTCTTTTTCTGTGAAAATATGTTTATTGGTAGCAACCTTAGGCTAACATGTATACAAGATATCATAGGATATTTATCATTCCCTCTTGACTTACTTAAGCTAATATGATTATTTCTAGGCTCATGTGTAGTCCTGAAAACGGCATTGTTCATTTTTTTCCCGAGGCTACTCTTCCATTCGGTATGTGTACCACTTCTTCTGTGTCCATTTATCTGTTGATGGACATTTTGTTTGCTTCCATGTCTTGGCTATTGTAAATACTGCTGCAATACACGATTTTCCATCCCGTGTCTTTTTTTTTTTAAGATTTTTTTTTAAATTAATTAATGAATTTATTTATTTATTTTTGGCTGTGCTGGTTCCTTGTTTCTGTGCGAGGGCTTTCTCCAGTTGCGGCAAGTGGGGGCCACTCCTCATCACGGTGCGCGGGCCTCCCACCATCGCGGCCTCTCCCGCTGCGGAGCACAGGCTCCAGATGTGCAGGCTCAGCAGCTTTGGCTCACGGGCCCAATTGCTCCGCGGCATGCGGGATCCTCCCAGACCAGGGATCGAACCCGTGGCCCCTGCCTTGGCAGGCAGACTCTCAACCACTGCACCACCAGGGAAGCCCCATCCCGTGTCTTTTTGATTCTGACTTTCACAGGTGAAAGGCCCAATAGTGGGACTTCCGGATCATATGGTGACTCAATTTTTACCTTTAAATGCGCTGCCATTCTGTTCCTATTATTGGCCGTTACCAGTTTACATCCCACTTAGACCGAGAGGTTACGCTATTCTCCACAACTTCTTCAACATCTATTGTTTGTAGACTTTTTGCTGATGGTCATTCTGACTGGTGTGAGGTGATACCTTTGTGTAGATTGGATTTGCATGCGTCTCATATTTCCTGATGTTTTGCGTTTATCAGTGTCCTTTTCACTTTTTTTTTAAGATTGAGCGAAACGTACAACTTCTAACTGCCTTCTTGAAAAATTTGCTGCGTTTGGATTTTTTTGGCCATTCCCTTCCCCAGGACATTTTTTGAGGGCATGAGTCATTTACAGCCCTGCAGTCCTTGTGAATATTAGTGACCATTAGCAGTAGATTTAAAGCTGCTGTTTGAGGAAACGGCTTTTGGGTGGCAGGATTTCTACGTTGCCAACTCTGCTTGCTAGGGAAACAGAACTTCGCTGCAAGTTGTGGTTTTAGGTTGCAGATTAGAGTGGAATGTGCCAGGACAAACCCCCATAAGTTTAACCTCCGTAATTCTTGTCTGTCTCTTTAAGTTGTAGTTTTTATCAGAGCAAATTTGATTGAAAAAAATTTTTTTTTTGTAGGAGTACAGAATCTTGTTCATTTACACATATACCTATATTTATTGATCTTTGGGTCCTTTTCCATGTAGGTTGTTACAGAGTGTTGAGTAGACCACTCTTGGTATTCCATAGGTCTTTGGGGATTATATATTTTATATGTATTAGTATATGTGTGTTAACCCCAATATCCTAATTTATCCATTCCTCACACGTTTTCTTTGGCTTAACCATAAGTTTGTCTTCTCAATCTGAGATTGCCTTTCTCTATGGAAATATGTTCATTTTTATGAATTTTCAGATAACATAAGGGACATCATAGGGCATTTGTCTTTCTCATTCTGACTTACTTCACGTTGTGTGATTATCTCTAGGCTCCTCTGTGGTGCTGCATATGCCATTCTTTTATTTTTTTCCGTGACGGATATTCCATTCTGTCCATATTACCACTTCTTCTTTGTCCATTCATCTGATTATGGACCTTTTTTGTGTTTCCATGTCTTGGCTATTTCAGTATTGCTGCAGTGCACATTTGCCTGCCTCTGTCTTTCCGATTCTTGTGGTCTTAGGTTATAGGCCCAAAAGGTGCCCTGCCGCATCATATGGTAGCTCAATTTTTACGTTTTAAAGCAGCTCCGTTCAGTTTTCGTTAGTGCTGTTACCACTTTACATTCCACCAGCATCTAGAAATTACAGAGTTCTCTAAAAGCCCTTAGCATTTATAGTTTGTAGACTTTTTGCTGATGGTCATTTGACTGGTGTGAGCTGAAATGTTTTCACGTTGGATTTGCATGTGGCTAATAATTCCTTATACTGAACTTTAGGCATGTCCTCTTTTTTCTTTTCCTTCTTTTTTAAAGAGTGACTACAACTTCCCTCTTCGTATTGACTTCTTGAAAAAGTTGTAATGTGTAGAATTTTCTTGCCTATTCCCTACCCCAGGGCATTTGTTGAGGGCAGGTGTCATTTACAGCCCTGCAGTCCTTGTGACTATTAAGCAACCATTAGCACTTGGTTTAAAGCTGCTGTTACGGGAAACAACCACAAGGCGGCAGCATTATTACGTTCTCAACGCTTGTTACTAGTGCAAAAGAGTCTTCCTGAAAGTAGTGTTCCAAGGTTGTAAATTAGAGTGGAATGTGCTGGGACAAGCCCCCAGAAGTTTATGTCACCTTACTTATGTTTGTTTTTTAAATTTAATTTCTATTTCTTATCGGAGTAAATTTGATTAGAGTGTTGTGGTTTTCTGGCTGTACAGAATCTGCTCAATGATTCATACATATGTCTGGTCATCTTCGGATCCTGTTACCTTGTATGTTATTACAGAAAGTTGAGTAGACCTCCCTTGGTATTTGGTAGGTGTTTTGTCTTTATATATTTTATATGTATTGGTGAGTATATAATTCATATGGTTTATATGTTATATGTTTATATACATTTAACATACATTAGTATATCTATGTTAGCCCCATAGTCCTAATTTATCCATCCTCCCACCTTTCATTTTGGCTAACCATTAGTTTGTTTTATAAGTCTGTGAGTGTCTTTTTCTGTGAAAATATGTTTATTGGTAGCAACCTTAGGCTAACATGTATACAAGATATCATAGGATATTTATCATTCCCTCTTGACTTACTTAAGCTAATATGATTATTTCTAGGCTCATGTGTAGTCCTGAAAACGGCATTGTTCATTTTTTTCCCGAGGCTACTCTTCCATTCGGTATGTGTACCACTTCTTCTGTGTCCATTTATCTGTTGATGGACATTTTGTTTGCTTCCATGTCTTGGCTATTGTAAATACTGCTGCAATACACGATTTTCCATCCCGTGTCTTTTTTTTTTTAAGATTTTTTTTTAAATTAATTAATGAATTTATTTATTTATTTTTGGCTGTGCTGGTTCCTTGTTTCTGTGCGAGGGCTTTCTCCAGTTGCGGCAAGTGGGGGCCACTCCTCATCACGGTGCGCGGGCCTCCCACCATCGCGGCCTCTCCCGCTGCGGAGCACAGGCTCCAGATGCGCAGGCTCAGCAGCTTTGGCTCACGGGCCCAATTGCTCCGCGGCATGCGGGATCCTCCCAGACCAGGGATCGAACCCGTGGCCCCTGCCTTGGCAGGCAGACTCTCAACCACTGCACCACCAGGGAAGCCCCATCCCGTGTCTTTTTGATTCTGACTTTCACAGGTGAAAGGCCCAATAGTGGGACTTCCGGATCATATGGTGACTCAATTTTTACCTTTAAATGCGCTGCCATTCTGTTCCTATTATTGGCCGTTACCAGTTTACATCCCACTTAGACCGAGAGGTTACGCTATTCTCCACAACTTCTTCAACATCTATTGTTTGTAGACTTTTTGCTGATGGTCATTCTGACTGGTGTGAGGTGATACCTTTGTGTAGATTGGATTTGCATGCGTCTCATATTTCCTGATGTTTTGCGTTTATCAGTGTCCTTTTCACTTTTTTTTTAAGATTGAGCGAAACGTACAACTTCTAACTGCCTTCTTGAAAAATTTGCTGCGTTTGGATTTTTTTGGCCATTCCCTTCCCCAGGACATTTTTTGAGGGCATGAGTCATTTACAGCCCTGCAGTCCTTGTGAATATTAGTGACCATTAGCAGTAGATTTAAAGCTGCTGTTTGAGGAAACGGCTTTTGGGTGGCAGGATTTCTACGTTGCCAACTCTGCTTGCTAGGGAAACAGAACTTCGCTGCAAGTTGTGGTTTTAGGTTGCAGATTAGAGTGGAATGTGCCAGGACAAACCCCCATAAGTTTAACCTCCGTAATTCTTGTCTGTCTCTTTAAGTTGTAGTTTTTATCAGAGCAAATTTGATTGAAAAAAATTTTTTTTTTGTAGGAGTACAGAATCTTGTTCATTTACACATATACCTATATTTATTGATCTTTGGGTCCTTTTCCATGTAGGTTGTTACAGAGTGTTGAGTAGACCACTCTTGGTATTCCATAGGTCTTTGGGGATTATATATTTTATATGTATTAGTATATGTGTGTTAACCCCAATATCCTAATTTATCCATTCCTCACACGTTTTCTTTGGCTTAACCATAAGTTTGTCTTCTCAATCTGAGATTGCCTTTCTCTATGGAAATATGTTCATTTTTATGAATTTTCAGATAACATAAGGGACATCATAGGGCATTTGTCTTTCTCATTCTGACTTACTTCACGTTGTGTGATTATCTCTAGGCTCCTCTGTGGTGCTGCATATGCCATTCTTTTATTTTTTTCCGTGACGGATATTCCATTCTGTCCATATTACCACTTCTTCTTTGTCCATTCGTCTGATTATGGACCTTTTTTGTGTTTCCATGTCTTGGCTATTTCAGTATTGCTGCAGTGCACATTTGCCTGCCTCTGTCTTTCCGATTCTTGTGGTCTTAGGTTATAGGCCCAAAAGGTGCCCTGCCGCATCATATGGTAGCTCAATTTTTACGTTTTAAAGCAGCTCCGTTCAGTTTTCGTTAGTGCTGTTACCACTTTACATTCCACCAGCATCTAGAAATTACAGAGTTCTCTAAAAGCCCTTAGCATTTATAGTTTGTAGACTTTTTGCTGATGGTCATTTGACTGGTGTGAGCTGAAACGTTTTCACGTTGGATTTGCATGTGGCTAATAATTCCTTATACTGAACTTTAGGCATGTCCTCTTTTTTCTTTTCCTTCTTTTTTAAAGAGTGACTACAACTTCCCTCTTCGTATTGACTTCTTGAAAAAGTTGTAATGTGTAGAATTTTCTTGCCTATTCCCTACCCCAGGGCATTTGTTGAGGGCAGGTGTCATTTACAGCCCTGCAGTCCTTGTGACTATTAAGCAACCATTAGCACTTGGTTTAAAGCTGCTGTTACGGGAAACAACCACAAGGCGGCAGCATTATTACGTTCTCAACGCTTGTTACTAGTGCAAAAGAGTCTTCCTGAAAGTAGTGTTCCAAGGTTGTAAATTAGAGTGGAATGTGCTGGGACAAGCCCCCAGAAGTTTATGTCACCTTACTTATGTTTGTTTTTTAAATTTAATTTCTATTTCTTATCGGAGTAAATTTGATTAGAGTGTTGTGGTTTTCTGGCTGTACAGAATCTGCTCAATGATTCATACATATGTCTGGTCATCTTCGGATCCTGTTACCTTGTATGTTATTACAGAAAGTTGAGTAGACCTCCCTTGGTATTTGGTAGGTGTTTTGTCTTTATATATTTTATATGTATTGGTGAGTATATAATTCATATGGTTTATATGTTATATGTTTATATACATTTAACATACATTAGTATATCTGTGTTAGCCCCATAGTCCTAATTTATCCATCCTCCCACCTTTCATTTTGGCTAACCATTAGTTTGTTTTATAAGTCTGTGAGTGTCTTTTTCTGTGAAAATATGTTTATTGGTAGCAACCTTAGGCTAACATGTATACAAGATATCATAGGATATTTATCATTCCCTCTTGACTTACTTAAGCTAATATGATTATTTCTAGGCTCATGTGTAGTCCTGAAAACGGCATTGTTCATTTTTTTCCCGAGGCTACTCTTCCATTCGGTATGTGTACCACTTCTTCTGTGTCCATTTATCTGTTGATGGACATTTTGTTTGCTTCCATGTCTTGGCTATTGTAAATACTGCTGCAATACACGATTTTCCATCCCGTGTCTTTTTTTTTTTAAGATTTTTTTTTAAATTTATTTATTTATTTATTTATTTATTTTTGGCTGTGCTGGTTCCTTGTTTCTGTGCGAGGGCTTTCTCCAGTTGCGGCAAGTGGGGGCCACTCCTCATCACGGTGCGCGGGCCTCCCACCATCGCGGCCTCTCCCGCTGCGGAGCACAGGCTCCAGATGCGCAGGCTCAGCAGCTTTGGCTCACGGGCCCAATTGCTCCGCGGCATGCGGGATCCTCCCAGACCAGGGATCGAACCCGTGGCCCCTGCCTTGGCAGGCAGACTCTCAACCACTGCACCACCAGGGAAGCCCCATCCCGTGTCTTTTTGATTCTGACTTTCACAGGTGAAAGGCCCAATAGTGGGACTTCCGGATCATATGGTGACTCAATTTTTACCTTTAAATGCGCTGCCATTCTGTTCCTATTATTGGCCGTTACCAGTTTACATCCCACTTAGACCGAGAGGTTACGCTATTCTCCACAACTTCTTCAACATCTATTGTTTGTAGACTTTTTGCTGATGGTCATTCTGACTGGTGTGAGGTGATACCTTTGTGTAGATTGGATTTGCATGCGTCTCATATTTCCTGATGTTTTGCGTTTATCAGTGTCCTTTTCACTTTTTTTTTAAGATTGAGCGAAACGTACAACTTCTAACTGCCTTCTTGAAAAATTTGCTGCGTTTGGATTTTTTTGGCCATTCCCTTCCCCAGGACATTTTTTGAGGGCATGAGTCATTTACAGCCCTGCAGTCCTTGTGAATATTAGTGACCATTAGCAGTAGATTTAAAGCTGCTGTTTGAGGAAACGGCTTTTGGGTGGCAGGATTTCTACGTTGCCAACTCTGCTTGCTAGGGAAACAGAACTTCGCTGCAAGTTGTGGTTTTAGGTTGCAGATTAGAGTGGAATGTGCCAGGACAAACCCCCATAAGTTTAACCTCCGTAATTCTTGTCTGTCTCTTTAAGTTGTAGTTTTTATCAGAGCAAATTTGATTGAAAAAAATTTTTTTTTTGTAGGAGTACAGAATCTTGTTCATTTACACATATACCTATATTTATTGATCTTTGGGTCCTTTTCCATGTAGGTTGTTACAGAGTGTTGAGTAGACCACTCTTGGTATTCCATAGGTCTTTGGGGATTATATATTTTATATGTATTAGTATATGTGTGTTAACCCCAATATCCTAATTTATCCATTCCTCACACGTTTTCTTTGGCTTAACCATAAGTTTGTCTTCTCAATCTGAGATTGCCTTTCTCTATGGAAATATGTTCATTTTTATGAATTTTCAGATAACATAAGGGACATCATAGGGCATTTGTCTTTCTCATTCTGACTTACTTCACGTTGTGTGATTATCTCTAGGCTCCTCTGTGGTGCTGCATATGCCATTCTTTTATTTTTTTCCGTGACGGATATTCCATTCTGTCCATATTACCACTTCTTCTTTGTCCATTCATCTGATTATGGACCTTTTTTGTGTTTCCATGTCTTGGCTATTTCAGTATTGCTGCAGTGCACATTTGCCTGCCTCTGTCTTTCCGATTCTGGTGGTCTTAGTTTATAGGCCCAAAAGGTGCCCTGCCGCATCATATGATAGCTCAATTTTTACCTTTTCAAGCAGCTCCATTCAGTTTGCATTAGTGCTGTTACCACTTTAAATCCCACCAGCAGCTAGAAGGTACACAGTTCTCTAAAACCCCTTCAGCATTTATAGTTTGTAGACTTTTTGCTGATGGTCCTGACTGGTGTGAGCTGAAACCTTTTTGAATTTGAATTTGCATGTGGCTAATAATTCCTTATACTGAACTTTAGGCATGTCCTCTTTTTTCTTTTCCTTCTTTTTTAAAGAGTGACTACAACTTCCCTCTTCGTATTGACTTCTTGAAAAAGTTGTAATGTGTAGAATTTTCTTGCCTATTCCCTACCCCAGGGCATTTGTTGAGGGCAGGTGTCATTTACAGCCCTGCAGTCCTTGTGACTATTAAGCAACCATTAGCACTTGGTTTAAAGCTGCTGTTATGGGAAACAACCACAAGGCGGCAGCATTATTACGTTCTCAACGCTTGTTACTAGTGCAAAAGAGTCTTCCTGAAAGTAGTGTTCCAAGGTTGTAAATTAGAGTGGAATGTGCTGGGACAAGCCCCCAGAAGTTTATGTCACCTTACTTATGTTTGTTTTTTAAATTTAATTTCTATTTCTTATCGGAGTAAATTTGATTAGAGTGTTGTGGTTTTCTGGCTGTACAGAATCTGCTCAATGATTCATACATATGTCTGGTCATCTTCGGATCCTGTTACCTTGTATGTTATTACAGAAAGTTGAGTAGACCTCCCTTGGTATTTGGTAGGTGTTTTGTCTTTATATATTTTATATGTATTGGTGAGTATATAATTCATATGGTTTATATGTTATATGTTTATATACATTTAACATACATTAGTATATCTATGTTAGCCCCATAGTCCTAATTTATCCATCCTCCCACCTTTCATTTTGGCTAACCATTAGTTTGTTTTATAAGTCTGTGAGTGTCTTTTTCTGTGAAAATATGTTTATTGGTAGCAACCTTAGGCTAACATGTATACAAGATATCATAGGATATTTATCATTCCCTCTTGACTTACTTAAGCTAATATGATTATTTCTAGGCTCATGTGTAGTCCTGAAAACGGCATTGTTCATTTTTTTCCCGAGGCTACTCTTCCATTCGGTATGTGTACCACTTCTTCTGTGTCCATTTATCTGTTGATGGACATTTTGTTTGCTTCCATGTCTTGGCTATTGTAAATACTGCTGCAATACACGATTTTCCATCCCGTGTCTTTTTTTTTTTAAGATTTTTTTTTAAATTAATTAATTAATTTATTTATTTATTTTTGGCTGTGCTGGTTCCTTGTTTCTGTGCGAGGGCTTTCTCCAGTTGCGGCAAGTGGGGGCCACTCCTCATCACGGTGCGCGGGCCTCCCACCATCGCGGCCTCTCCCGCTGCGGAGCACAGGCTCCAGATGCGCAGGCTCAGCAGCTTTGGCTCACGGGCCCAATTGCTCCGCGGCATGCGGGATCCTCCCAGACCAGGGATCGAACCCGTGGCCCCTGCCTTGGCAGGCAGACTCTCAACCACTGCACCACCAGGGAAGCCCCATCCCGTGTCTTTTTGATTCTGACTTTCACAGGTGAAAGGCCCAATAGTGGGACTTCCGGATCATATGGTGACTCAATTTTTACCTTTAAATGCGCTGCCATTCTGTTCCTATTATTGGCCGTTACCAGTTTACATCCCACTTAGACCGAGAGGTTACGCTATTCTCCACAACTTCTTCAACATCTATTGTTTGTAGACTTTTTGCTGATGGTCATTCTGACTGGTGTGAGGTGATACCTTTGTGTAGATTGGATTTGCATGCGTCTCATATTTCCTGATGTTTTGCGTTTATCAGTGTCCTTTTCACTTTTTTTTTAAGATTGAGCGAAACGTACAACTTCTAACTGCCTTCTTGAAAAATTTGCTGCGTTTGGATTCTTTTGGCCATTCCCTTCCCCAGGACATTTTTTGAGGGCATGAGTCATTTACAGCCCTGCAGTCCTTGTGAATATTAGTGACCATTAGCAGTAGATTTAAAGCTGCTGTTTGAGGAAACGGCTTTTGGGTGGCAGGATTTCTACGTTGCCAACTCTGCTTGCTAGGGAAACAGAACTTCGCTGCAAGTTGTGGTTTTAGGTTGCAGATTAGAGTGGAATGTGCCAGGACAAACCCCCATAAGTTTAACCTCCGTAATTCTTGTCTGTCTCTTTAAGTTGTAGTTTTTATCAGAGCAAATTTGATTGAAAAAAAATTTTTTTTTGTAGGAGTACAGAATCTTGTTCATTTACACATATACCTATATTTATTGATCTTTGGGTCCTTTTCCATGTAGGTTGTTACAGAGTGTTGAGTAGACCACTCTTGGTATTCCATAGGTCTTTGGGGATTATATATTTTATATGTATTAGTATATGTGTGTTAACCCCAATATCCTAATTTATCCATTCCTCACACGTTTTCTTTGGCTTAACCATAAGTTTGTCTTCTCAATCTGAGATTGCCTTTCTCTATGGAAATATGTTCATTTTTATGAATTTTCAGATAACATAAGGGACATCATAGGGCATTTGTCTTTCTCATTCTGACTTACTTCACGTTGTGTGATTATCTCTAGGCTCCTCTGTGGTGCTGCATATGCCATTCTTTTATTTTTTTCCGTGACGGATATTCCATTCTGTCCATATTACCACTTCTTCTTTGTCCATTCATCTGATTATGGACCTTTTTTGTGTTTCCATGTCTTGGCTATTTCAGTATTGCTGCAGTGCACATTTGCCTGCCTCTGTCTTTCCGATTCTGGTGGTCTTAGTTTATAGGCCCAAAAGGTGCCCTGCCGCATCATATGATAGCTCAATTTTTACCTTTTCAAGCAGCTCCATTCAGTTTGCATTAGTGCTGTTACCACTTTAAATCCCACCAGCAGCTAGAAGGTACACAGTTCTCTAAAACCCCTTCAGCATTTATAGTTTGTAGACTTTTTGCTGATGGTCCTGACTGGTGTGAGCTGAAACCTTTTTGAATTTGAATTTGCATGTGGCTAATAATTCCTTATACTGAACTTTAGGCATGTCCTCTTTTTTCTTTTCCTTCTTTTTTAAAGAGTGACTACAACTTCCCTCTTCGTATTGACTTCTTGAAAAAGTTGTAATGTGTAGAATTTTCTTGCCTATTCCCTACCCCAGGGCATTTGTTGAGGGCAGGTGTCATTTACAGCCCTGCAGTCCTTGTGACTATTAAGCAACCATTAGCACTTGGTTTAAAGCTGCTGTTATGGGAAACAACCACAAGGCGGCAGCATTATTACGTTCTCAACGCTTGTTACTAGTGCAAAAGAGTCTTCCTGAAAGTAGTGTTCCAAGGTTGTAAATTAGAGTGGAATGTGCTGGGACAAGCCCCCAGAAGTTTATGTCACCTTACTTATGTTTGTTTTTTAAATTTAATTTCTATTTCTTATCGGAGTAAATTTGATTAGAGTGTTGTGGTTTTCTGGCTGTACAGAATCTGCTCAATGATTCATACATATGTCTGGTCATCTTCGGATCCTGTTACCTTGTATGTTATTACAGAAAGTTGAGTAGACCTCCCTTGGTATTTGGTAGGTGTTTTGTCTTTATATATTTTATATGTATTGGTGAGTATATAATTCATATGGTTTATATGTTATATGTTTATATACATTTAACATACATTAGTATATCTATGTTAGCCCCATAGTCCTAATTTATCCATCCTCCCACCTTTCATTTTGGCTAACCATTAGTTTGTTTTATAAGTCTGTGAGTGTCTTTTTCTGTGAAAATATGTTTATTGGTAGCAACCTTAGGCTAACATGTATACAAGATATCATAGGATATTTATCATTCCCTCTTGACTTACTTAAGCTAATATGATTATTTCTAGGCTCATGTGTAGTCCTGAAAACGGCATTGTTCATTTTTTTCCCGAGGCTACTCTTCCATTCGGTATGTGTACCACTTCTTCTGTGTCCATTTATCTGTTGATGGACATTTTGTTTGCTTCCATGTCTTGGCTATTGTAAATACTGCTGCAATACACGATTTTCCATCCCGTGTCTTTTTTTTTTTAAGATTTTTTTTTAAATTAATTAATTAATTTATTTATTTATTTTTGGCTGTGCTGGTTCCTTGTTTCTGTGCGAGGGCTTTCTCCAGTTGCGGCAAGTGGGGGCCACTCCTCATCACGGTGCGCGGGCCTCCCACCATCGCGGCCTCTCCCGCTGCGGAGCACAGGCTCCAGATGCGCAGGCTCAGCAGCTTTGGCTCACGGGCCCAATTGCTCCGCGGCATGCGGGATCCTCCCAGACCAGGGATCGAACCCGTGGCCCCTGCCTTGGCAGGCAGACTCTCAACCACTGCACCACCAGGGAAGCCCCATCCCGTGTCTTTTTGATTCTGACTTTCACAGGTGAAAGGCCCAATAGTGGGACTTCCGGATCATATGGTGACTCAATTTTTACCTTTAAATGCGCTGCCATTCTGTTCCTATTATTGGCCGTTACCAGTTTACATCCCACTTAGACCGAGAGGTTACGCTATTCTCCACAACTTCTTCAACATCTATTGTTTGTAGACTTTTTGCTGATGGTCATTCTGACTGGTGTGAGGTGATACCTTTGTGTAGATTGGATTTGCATGCGTCTCATATTTCCTGATGTTTTGCGTTTATCAGTGTCCTTTTCACTTTTTTTTTAAGATTGAGCGAAACGTACAACTTCTAACTGCCTTCTTGAAAAATTTGCTGCGTTTGGATTCTTTTGGCCATTCCCTTCCCCAGGACATTTTTTGAGGGCATGAGTCATTTACAGCCCTGCAGTCCTTGTGAATATTAGTGACCATTAGCAGTAGATTTAAAGCTGCTGTTTGAGGAAACGGCTTTTGGGTGGCAGGATTTCTACGTTGCCAACTCTGCTTGCTAGGGAAACAGAACTTCGCTGCAAGTTGTGGTTTTAGGTTGCAGATTAGAGTGGAATGTGCCAGGACAAACCCCCATAAGTTTAACCTCCGTAATTCTTGTCTGTCTCTTTAAGTTGTAGTTTTTATCAGAGCAAATTTGATTGAAAAAAATTTTTTTTTTGTAGGAGTACAGAATCTTGTTCATTTACACATATACCTATATTTATTGATCTTTGGGTCCTTTTCCATGTAGGTTGTTACAGAGTGTTGAGTAGACCACTCTTGGTATTCCATAGGTCTTTGGGGATTATATATTTTATATGTATTAGTATATGTGTGTTAACCCCAATATCCTAATTTATCCATTCCTCACACGTTTTCTTTGGCTTAACCATAAGTTTGTCTTCTCAATCTGAGATTGCCTTTCTCTATGGAAATATGTTCATTTTTATGAATTTTCAGATAACATAAGGGACATCATAGGGCATTTGTCTTTCTCATTCTGACTTACTTCACGTTGTGTGATTATCTCTAGGCTCCTCTGTGGTGCTGCATATGCCATTCTTTTATTTTTTTCCGTGACGGATATTCCATTCTGTCCATATTACCACTTCTTCTTTGTCCATTCATCTGATTATGGACCTTTTTTGTGTTTCCATGTCTTGGCTATTTCAGTATTGCTGCAGTGCACATTTGCCTGCCTCTGTCTTTCCGATTCTTGTGGTCTTAGGTTATAGGCCCAAAAGGTGCCCTGCCGCATCATATGGTAGCTCAATTTTTACGTTTTAAAGCAGCTCCGTTCAGTTTTCGTTAGTGCTGTTACCACTTTACATTCCACCAGCATCTAGAAATTACAGAGTTCTCTAAAAGCCCTTAGCATTTATAGTTTGTAGACTTTTTGCTGATGGTCATTTGACTGGTGTGAGCTGAAACGTTTTCACGTTGGATTTGCATGTGGCTAATAATTCCTTATACTGAACTTTAGGCATGTCCTCTTTTTTCTTTTCCTTCTTTTTTAAAGAGTGACTACAACTTCCCTCTTCGTATTGACTTCTTGAAAAAGTTGTAATGTGTAGAATTTTCTTGCCTATTCCCTACCCCAGGGCATTTGTTGAGGGCAGGTGTCATTTACAGCCCTGCAGTCCTTGTGACTATTAAGCAACCATTAGCACTTGGTTTAAAGCTGCTGTTATGGGAAACAACCACAAGGCGGCAGCATTATTACGTTCTCAACGCTTGTTACTAGTGCAAAAGAGTCTTCCTGAAAGTAGTGTTCCAAGGTTGTAAATTAGAGTGGAATGTGCTGGGACAAGCCCCCAGAAGTTTATGTCACCTTACTTATGTTTGTTTTTTAAATTTAATTTCTATTTCTTATCGGAGTAAATTTGATTAGAGTGTTGTGGTTTTCTGGCTGTACAGAATCTGCTCAATGATTCATACATATGTCTGGTCATCTTCGGATCCTGTTACCTTGTATGTTATTACAGAAAGTTGAGTAGACCTCCCTTGGTATTTGGTAGGTGTTTTGTCTTTATATATTTTATATGTATTGGTGAGTATATAATTCATATGGTTTATATGTTATATGTTTATATACATTTAACATACATTAGTATATCTATGTTAGCCCCATAGTCCTAATTTATCCATCCTCCCACCTTTCATTTTGGCTAACCATTAGTTTGTTTTATAAGTCTGTGAGTGTCTTTTTCTGTGAAAATATGTTTATTGGTAGCAACCTTAGGCTAACATGTATACAAGATATCATAGGATATTTATCATTCCCTCTTGACTTACTTAAGCTAATATGATTATTTCTAGGCTCATGTGTAGTCCTGAAAACGGCATTGTTCATTTTTTTCCCGAGGCTACTCTTCCATTCGGTATGTGTACCACTTCTTCTGTGTCCATTTATCTGTTGATGGACATTTTGTTTGCTTCCATGTCTTGGCTATTGTAAATACTGCTGCAATACACGATTTTCCATCCCGTGTCTTTTTTTTTTTAAGATTTTTTTTTAAATTAATTAATGAATTTATTTATTTATTTTTGGCTGTGCTGGTTCCTTGTTTCTGTGCGAGGGCTTTCTCCAGTTGCGGCAAGTGGGGGCCACTCCTCATCACGGTGCGCGGGCCTCCCACCATCGCGGCCTCTCCCGCTGCGGAGCACAGGCTCCAGATGCGCAGGCTCAGCAGCTTTGGCTCACGGGCCCAATTGCTCCGCGGCATGCGGGATCCTCCCAGACCAGGGATCGAACCCGTGGCCCCTGCCTTGGCAGGCAGACTCTCAACCACTGCACCACCAGGGAAGCCCCATCCCGTGTCTTTTTGATTCTGACTTTCACAGGTGAAAGGCCCAATAGTGGGACTTCCGGATCATATGGTGACTCAATTTTTACCTTTAAATGCGCTGCCATTCTGTTCCTATTATTGGCCGTTACCAGTTTACATCCCACTTAGACCGAGAGGTTACGCTATTCTCCACAACTTCTTCAACATCTATTGTTTGTAGACTTTTTGCTGATGGTCATTCTGACTGGTGTGAGGTGATACCTTTGTGTAGATTGGATTTGCATGCGTCTCATATTTCCTGATGTTTTGCGTTTATCAGTGTCCTTTTCACTTTTTTTTTAAGATTGAGCGAAACGTACAACTTCTAACTGCCTTCTTGAAAAATTTGCTGCGTTTGGATTTTTTTGGCCATTCCCTTCCCCAGGACATTTTTTGAGGGCATGAGTCATTTACAGCCCTGCAGTCCTTGTGAATATTAGTGACCATTAGCAGTAGATTTAAAGCTGCTGTTTGAGGAAACGGCTTTTGGGTGGCAGGATTTCTACGTTGCCAACTCTGCTTGCTAGGGAAACAGAACTTCGCTGCAAGTTGTGGTTTTAGGTTGCAGATTAGAGTGGAATGTGCCAGGACAAACCCCCATAAGTTTAACCTCCGTAATTCTTGTCTGTCTCTTTAAGTTGTAGTTTTTATCAGAGCAAATTTGATTGAAAAAAAATTTTTTTTTGTAGGAGTACAGAATCTTGTTCATTTACACATATACCTATATTTATTGATCTTTGGGTCCTTTTCCATGTAGGTTGTTACAGAGTGTTGAGTAGACCACTCTTGGTATTCCATAGGTCTTTGGGGATTATATATTTTATATGTATTAGTATATGTGTGTTAACCCCAATATCCTAATTTATCCATTCCTCACACGTTTTCTTTGGCTTAACCATAAGTTTGTCTTCTCAATCTGAGATTGCCTTTCTCTATGGAAATATGTTCATTTTTATGAATTTTCAGATAACATAAGGGACATCATAGGGCATTTGTCTTTCTCATTCTGACTTACTTCACGTTGTGTGATTATCTCTAGGCTCCTCTGTGGTGCTGCATATGCCATTCTTTTATTTTTTTCCGTGACGGATATTCCATTCTGTCCATATTACCACTTCTTCTTTGTCCATTCATCTGATTATGGACCTTTTTTGTGTTTCCATGTCTTGGCTATTTCAGTATTGCTGCAGTGCACATTTGCCTGCCTCTGTCTTTCCGATTCTGGTGGTCTTAGTTTATAGGCCCAAAAGGTGCCCTGCCGCATCATATGATAGCTCAATTTTTACCTTTTCAAGCAGCTCCATTCAGTTTGCATTAGTGCTGTTACCACTTTAAATCCCACCAGCAGCTAGAAGGTACACAGTTCTCTAAAACCCCTTCAGCATTTATAGTTTGTAGACTTTTTGCTGATGGTCCTGACTGGTGTGAGCTGAAACCTTTTTGAATTTGAATTTGCATGTGGCTAATAATTCCTTATACTGAACTTTAGGCATGTCCTCTTTTTTCTTTTCCTTCTTTTTTAAAGAGTGACTACAACTTCCCTCTTCGTATTGACTTCTTGAAAAAGTTGTAATGTGTAGAATTTTCTTGCCTATTCCCTACCCCAGGGCATTTGTTGAGGGCAGGTGTCATTTACAGCCCTGCAGTCCTTGTGACTATTAAGCAACCATTAGCACTTGGTTTAAAGCTGCTGTTATGGGAAACAACCACAAGGCGGCAGCATTATTACGTTCTCAACGCTTGTTACTAGTGCAAAAGAGTCTTCCTGAAAGTAGTGTTCCAAGGTTGTAAATTAGAGTGGAATGTGCTGGGACAAGCCCCCAGAAGTTTATGTCACCTTACTTATGTTTGTTTTTTAAATTTAATTTCTATTTCTTATCGGAGTAAATTTGATTAGAGTGTTGTGGTTTTCTGGCTGTACAGAATCTGCTCAATGATTCATACATATGTCTGGTCATCTTCGGATCCTGTTACCTTGTATGTTATTACAGAAAGTTGAGTAGACCTCCCTTGGTATTTGGTAGGTGTTTTGTCTTTATATATTTTATATGTATTGGTGAGTATATAATTCATATGGTTTATATGTTATATGTTTATATACATTTAACATACATTAGTATATCTATGTTAGCCCCATAGTCCTAATTTATCCATCCTCCCACCTTTCATTTTGGCTAACCATTAGTTTGTTTTATAAGTCTGTGAGTGTCTTTTTCTGTGAAAATATGTTTATTGGTAGCAACCTTAGGCTAACATGTATACAAGATATCATAGGATATTTATCATTCCCTCTTGACTTACTTAAGCTAATATGATTATTTCTAGGCTCATGTGTAGTCCTGAAAACGGCATTGTTCATTTTTTTCCCGAGGCTACTCTTCCATTCGGTATGTGTACCACTTCTTCTGTGTCCATTTATCTGTTGATGGACATTTTGTTTGCTTCCATGTCTTGGCTATTGTAAATACTGCTGCAATACACGATTTTCCATCCCGTGTCTTTTTTTTTTTAAGATTTTTTTTTAAATTAATTAATTTATTTATTTATTTATTTTTGGCTGTGCTGGTTCCTTGTTTCTGTGCGAGGGCTTTCTCCAGTTGCGGCAAGTGGGGGCCACTCCTCATCACGGTGCGCGGGCCTCCCACCATCGCGGCCTCTCCCGCTGCGGAGCACAGGCTCCAGATGCGCAGGCTCAGCAGCTTTGGCTCACGGGCCCAATTGCTCCGCGGCATGCGGGATCCTCCCAGACCAGGGATCGAACCCGTGGCCCCTGCCTTGGCAGGCAGACTCTCAACCACTGCACCACCAGGGAAGCCCCATCCCGTGTCTTTTTGATTCTGACTTTCACAGGTGAAAGGCCCAATAGTGGGACTTCCGGATCATATGGTGACTCAATTTTTACCTTTAAATGCGCTGCCATTCTGTTCCTATTATTGGCCGTTACCAGTTTACATCCCACTTAGACCGAGAGGTTACGCTATTCTCCACAACTTCTTCAACATCTATTGTTTGTAGACTTTTTGCTGATGGTCATTCTGACTGGTGTGAGGTGATACCTTTGTGTAGATTGGATTTGCATGCGTCTCATATTTCCTGATGTTTTGCGTTTATCAGTGTCCTTTTCACTTTTTTTTTAAGATTGAGCGAAACGTACAACTTCTAACTGCCTTCTTGAAAAATTTGCTGCGTTTGGATTCTTTTGGCCATTCCCTTCCCCAGGACATTTTTTGAGGGCATGAGTCATTTACAGCCCTGCAGTCCTTGTGAATATTAGTGACCATTAGCAGTAGATTTAAAGCTGCTGTTTGAGGAAACGGCTTTTGGGTGGCAGGATTTCTACGTTGCCAACTCTGCTTGCTAGGGAAACAGAACTTCGCTGCAAGTTGTGGTTTTAGGTTGCAGATTAGAGTGGAATGTGCCAGGACAAACCCCCATAAGTTTAACCTCCGTAATTCTTGTCTGTCTCTTTAAGTTGTAGTTTTTATCAGAGCAAATTTGATTGAAAAAAATTTTTTTTTTGTAGGAGTACAGAATCTTGTTCATTTACACATATACCTATATTTATTGATCTTTGGGTCCTTTTCCATGTAGGTTGTTACAGAGTGTTGAGTAGACCACTCTTGGTATTCCATAGGTCTTTGGGGATTATATATTTTATATGTATTAGTATATGTGTGTTAACCCCAATATCCTAATTTATCCATTCCTCACACGTTTTCTTTGGCTTAACCATAAGTTTGTCTTCTCAATCTGAGATTGCCTTTCTCTATGGAAATATGTTCATTTTTATGAATTTTCAGATAACATAAGGGACATCATAGGGCATTTGTCTTTCTCATTCTGACTTACTTCACGTTGTGTGATTATCTCTAGGCTCCTCTGTGGTGCTGCATATGCCATTCTTTTATTTTTTTCCGTGACGGATATTCCATTCTGTCCATATTACCACTTCTTCTTTGTCCATTCATCTGATTATGGACCTTTTTTGTGTTTCCATGTCTTGGCTATTTCAGTATTGCTGCAGTGCACATTTGCCTGCCTCTGTCTTTCCGATTCTTGTGGTCTTAGGTTATAGGCCCAAAAGGTGCCCTGCCGCATCATATGGTAGCTCAATTTTTACGTTTTAAAGCAGCTCCGTTCAGTTTTCGTTAGTGCTGTTACCACTTTACATTCCACCAGCATCTAGAAATTACAGAGTTCTCTAAAAGCCCTTAGCATTTATAGTTTGTAGACTTTTTGCTGATGGTCATTTGACTGGTGTGAGCTGAAACGTTTTCACGTTGGATTTGCATGTGGCTAATAATTCCTTATACTGAACTTTAGGCATGTCCTCTTTTTTCTTTTCCTTCTTTTTTAAAGAGTGACTACAACTTCCCTCTTCGTATTGACTTCTTGAAAAAGTTGTAATGTGTAGAATTTTCTTGCCTATTCCCTACCCCAGGGCATTTGTTGAGGGCAGGTGTCATTTACAGCCCTGCAGTCCTTGTGACTATTAAGCAACCATTAGCACTTGGTTTAAAGCTGCTGTTATGGGAAACAACCACAAGGCGGCAGCATTATTACGTTCTCAACGCTTGTTACTAGTGCAAAAGAGTCTTCCTGAAAGTAGTGTTCCAAGGTTGTAAATTAGAGTGGAATGTGCTGGGACAAGCCCCCAGAAGTTTATGTCACCTTACTTATGTTTGTTTTTTAAATTTAATTTCTATTTCTTATCGGAGTAAATTTGATTAGAGTGTTGTGGTTTTCTGGCTGTACAGAATCTGCTCAATGATTCATACATATGTCTGGTCATCTTCGGATCCTGTTACCTTGTATGTTATTACAGAAAGTTGAGTAGACCTCCCTTGGTATTTGGTAGGTGTTTTGTCTTTATATATTTTATATGTATTGGTGAGTATATAATTCATATGGTTTATATGTTATATGTTTATATACATTTAACATACATTAGTATATCTATGTTAGCCCCATAGTCCTAATTTATCCATCCTCCCACCTTTCATTTTGGCTAACCATTAGTTTGTTTTATAAGTCTGTGAGTGTCTTTTTCTGTGAAAATATGTTTATTGGTAGCAACCTTAGGCTAACATGTATACAAGATATCATAGGATATTTATCATTCCCTCTTGACTTACTTAAGCTAATATGATTATTTCTAGGCTCATGTGTAGTCCTGAAAACGGCATTGTTCATTTTTTTCCCGAGGCTACTCTTCCATTCGGTATGTGTACCACTTCTTCTGTGTCCATTTATCTGTTGATGGACATTTTGTTTGCTTCCATGTCTTGGCTATTGTAAATACTGCTGCAATACACGATTTTCCATCCCGTGTCTTTTTTTTTTTAAGATTTTTTTTTAAATTAATTAATTTATTTATTTATTTATTTTTGGCTGTGCTGGTTCCTTGTTTCTGTGCGAGGGCTTTCTCCAGTTGCGGCAAGTGGGGGCCACTCCTCATCACGGTGCGCGGGCCTCCCACCATCGCGGCCTCTCCCGCTGCGGAGCACAGGCTCCAGATGCGCAGGCTCAGCAGCTTTGGCTCACGGGCCCAATTGCTCCGCGGCATGCGGGATCCTCCCAGACCAGGGATCGAACCCGTGGCCCCTGCCTTGGCAGGCAGACTCTCAACCACTGCACCACCAGGGAAGCCCCATCCCGTGTCTTTTTGATTCTGACTTTCACAGGTGAAAGGCCCAATAGTGGGACTTCCGGATCATATGGTGACTCAATTTTTACCTTTAAATGCGCTGCCATTCTGTTCCTATTATTGGCCGTTACCAGTTTACATCCCACTTAGACCGAGAGGTTACGCTATTCTCCACAACTTCTTCAACATCTATTGTTTGTAGACTTTTTGCTGATGGTCATTCTGACTGGTGTGAGGTGATACCTTTGTGTAGATTGGATTTGCATGCGTCTCATATTTCCTGATGTTTTGCGTTTATCAGTGTCCTTTTCACTTTTTTTTTAAGATTGAGCGAAACGTACAACTTCTAACTGCCTTCTTGAAAAATTTGCTGCGTTTGGATTCTTTTGGCCATTCCCTTCCCCAGGACATTTTTTGAGGGCATGAGTCATTTACAGCCCTGCAGTCCTTGTGAATATTAGTGACCATTAGCAGTAGATTTAAAGCTGCTGTTTGAGGAAACGGCTTTTGGGTGGCAGGATTTCTACGTTGCCAACTCTGCTTGCTAGGGAAACAGAACTTCGCTGCAAGTTGTGGTTTTAGGTTGCAGATTAGAGTGGAATGTGCCAGGACAAACCCCCATAAGTTTAACCTCCGTAATTCTTGTCTGTCTCTTTAAGTTGTAGTTTTTATCAGAGCAAATTTGATTGAAAAAAATTTTTTTTTTGTAGGAGTACAGAATCTTGTTCATTTACACATATACCTATATTTATTGATCTTTGGGTCCTTTTCCATGTAGGTTGTTACAGAGTGTTGAGTAGACCACTCTTGGTATTCCAT